>NC_056726.1:1821781165-1821841165 GCF_019279795.1 Protopterus annectens | reverse complement strand
TCCTATCATTTAAACCTGGGTGTCTATGTGAAGTGAGTGTAATGATCCATTTAGACTCTAAAGACTCTGTGTATAATTTAATGTCCCCCCCCTAACACCCAACCTAACATTTGCAATGGCTTTAAACATGAAAGTATGTGTAGGATTCTTCTCCACATGTTTATATAGAGCATTCTGTTCTACCTTATTCCTAATACAGGAAAGATGTTGTAGTATTCTAACTTTCAGCATGTTTGTTGTCATCCCCACATAGTATGACAAACATTTTTGGCACTCAGCAATATAAACAACGTGTGTTGTCCTACATGTTGCTCTGGCCTTAAAGTTGAACCTTCTCCCATCTACTGGATGCAGAAAAGTAGGATCTTTATTAATACTAGCACATGCTTTACAATTACCACATGGTAGCGTTCCTGCTTTGCTCATCCAAGCTTTGTTGCCAGAGAAACCTTTCTCTTTACATAATAAATCTGTTAGATTAGTATTACGTCTGTACCCAAACCTAGGTGTGTGGCCTATAATCTCACATAGCCTATCTTCTGTCCTTAATATGTTCCAATTCCTCTCAACAATAGCTTGAATGTCAGTAATATTACTACTGTAGGTAAAGAACATCTTAAGCCCTTCATTTTTCCTTACTTTAGGCACGGGATGCAATTCATTTTGATTATTTTTCAACCAAGGTTTGTAGTCATTTTCTCCTCTGTTCACTATAATTTATTTTTGTCTGTATCAACCTGTCATTGTACCCTCTTTTAATGAAACATGTCCTCATATCTTCTACTTCTGTCTCATATTTGTCATCTTCCAAGCACAGTCTTGATGCCCTGCATAACTGTCCTTGTACTATTTTTGGAAAAAGGTGGCGGGGATGCATACTATCAAATGATAGTAAATGATTAGTCCAACAGTCTTTTCTATACAGGCTGGAAGAATAACCTCCTATATCGTGGGTAATCCTGGTATCTAAGAAATCTATTTGTTCTGTAGAATGAGTCATAGTGAACCTAAAAAATGAGGTTGTAGAATGCAGATATTCCAAAAATCTGTTTAGCATATCCTCATCACCTCTCCAAAACAAAAAGACATCATCTACAAATCTTGCATAAGCTCCTACATATTTTTTCCAGTTAACATTGTTGATAATTGTCTCAGCCTCCCAATAATGTAGGACCAGATTAGCGTATGTATTGGCACAGGGGGTGCCCATAGCAACCCCCTGTGCCTGTCTGTAAATCTGCTGTCCACCTATAAATATATTGTTCTCCAAAACTAGAGACAATAATGTACAAATTAAGGTGACCTTTTGCTCTTCCACACCCATATTGCACAAAACATGATGTTCTTCATCTCACATTGCTGCAGTCCTAACACTTGGGTAGTCCGCTGTCCCTCGGTCGGCCCGAATATCAGAGTATAAGGCTGACGTCGGTCAAGGCGCATTTGACTGACATCAGAACGTCAGGGTACAAATGCGCATGACCGACGCCATATCCTCAGTCTTTTTTGCCGCATGGTCCGATGCAGAAGCAGTGTTGCAAGTGCCGTTCTGAAATTTTTCGGAGTTTCAGACCGAAGTCAGAGTTGGTTAAGTACCCCGTTGGGGAATATTTTGGTTTTTTCTTGCCTCAGTGGTTTACCGGATGTCAGAAAAAGTGAATAACTGTATTTCTTGTGGGAAACAGATACCGCATAGGGATTACCATAATTTGTGTATACCTTGTTTGGGGCCTGAGCACGACGTTGTTGGGTGCCACTTTTGTGCTAGGTTTAATAAACGCACTATAAAGCGGAGGTTGGATTGTGCCAGGTTGGTCTTTGGGAAGCGGTGCAATTACAAATTGCCGTCCTATGCTCCGACACCGGCTTCCTCAAAGAAGCGCAAGGACAAGGCAGTTAAACCTAGGTTAGAGGAGTCGTCCGAACCGGACGCCGGTTCTTTAGTGGCGTCAGTGGAACCGGTGGTTCCGACGGAGGCCTCTCTGGAGTCCCAGGGAGAAACTTTGATTTTACAGGATGTGGCCTCCCAGGAGGCATGTCAGGCTGTAGGGGCTTCTCAGATAACTGTACTCCCCTCCCTTCCTAAGGGGTCTAGGCCCTCTCTTTCTGCTTCCAAGGCTTCTCCTAGAGGCAGGTCTAGTTTAGCTTCTGTGGGTGTCACTCCTAGTTCTTCAGGTGCTGTGCCCAAGAAGCACATGCTTAAAATGGCAGAAGATTTAATTACTTTAATTAGAGGCTCCATGCCCCCTCCTGATAAGAGGCCTAGGATTGAACCAGTGTTGGGAGCAGGTTTCGGATGTGTCTGAGTCTTCGGCTGAAGACTTGCAGGAGTATGCTCATTATTCTGATTCTGATGTGGATGACTCTACTCCTTCTGCTTCTCCTCCTGAGGATTTTTCTTTCAGAGACCCTTCACTCCATGAGAGAGCATTTTAAATGGGAAGGTCAGGACTCCTCTGATTCCAGGAAAAGCCTTAGGAAATTTTGGTTTTAACCCCAGCATAGGCCTTTGGCTATACCTCCTGTACTGAATGTGGTGGGAGATGTGTTTGCAGAGGCTTCTCTAAATCCTGATTCTTTGCCTCCTGCTCCTGTTAAACCTGATAGATATTACAGGGTGCCTGAAGCTCATAAGTATCTTTTTAAGAGTCCTAGGGCAGACCCAGAAACTGTTAGCCAGGGGCCTAAGGGTGTTAAGGCTTCTGTTGTCAAGAATCCGGTTCCTGCAGATAAAGAGGCCAGGGCCTTGGATAGATGGGGAAAGAAAGTTTATACTTCTTCCACTCTAGCCATGAGAGCTTTGAATTGCCAGTTTCACATGTTGAAATATCAAAATTATCTCCTTTCACAGTTGAAATCTAAGGTTGATGCTCTGGCGGAAGGTATTGATTGTAAAGAGTTACAAGATTTAGTGCATGTTTCTGAACAGGTGGGTAAGCACTCTTTGCAATGTGGTTTTGATGCTGTACAGGCCTCGTCTAGGGTGGCTGCCACTGGGTCAGTTCTTCGCAGGCATGCCTGGCTCCGGGATCAAAATTTATCTGACCATGTTAAAACTAGGATTTTGGATGCCCCTTTGCAATCTGATGTCTTGTTTGGTTCCCCTGTTGAGGCAGTTTTAAAGAAAATGGAAGACAAGGCTAAGTCTATGCAAACTGTTAAAGATTTTTTGCAGGTCCAGCCTCCAAAGTTTAGTAGAAATTGGCCTACTAAGGGGTGGACGTATCCTTCTTATGATTCCCAGTCTAGGGGTAGATCTAGCCGTGGCAGGGGCAGAGGTCAGGGCTCTTTCAGACCTAGAACAGGGAGTTCTCCTGCACAGTCTTCATGTGAGGGCAGGGGTCAGTCCTTTCGTAAACAAACCCAATGACCTACCTTTTCAGCTGCCAGAACCTTCTCGCCTGGCAGCACCTTTGGGAGGAAGGTTGGCACTTTTCAAAGAAAATTGGAGTTTGATTACCCAAGACAGATGGGTATTGGATATCATACATCACGGTTACAGGTTTTATTTCCATACCTTGCCTCCTTTCAAAGGCATGCCAGACATTCCTCCTCAACAAAGAATAGAGGCTCACAAGCAAATTTCTCTGTTACTTCAAATAGGGGCCATACAGCCGGTTCCTATGTCAGAAAGGGGCCTAGGATTTTATTCTCGCCTGTTCCTTGTACCAAAAAAGGGGAACACGTGGAGACCAATTTTGGATTTATCTATCCTCAACACTTATCTGGACATTCCCAAGTTCAAAATGTTGACGTTACAACAGCTTTTACCTCTGCTGGGCAAGGATCACTGGATGGTAACTTTGGATCTCAAGGAGGCTTACCTTCATGTTCCTATCAGGCTAAGTTGCAGGAAGTATCTGCGTTTTCGGACTGGGACTTCTCACTATCAGTTCTCTGCATTGCCCTTTGGCTTATCTACTGCCCAGAGTATTTACGAAAGTTCTGGCTCCAGTGATAGCTTTCTTCAGGCTGAAAGGAATCCAAATCTATCCTTATTTGGACGATTGCCTGATTCTGGCTCAAGAAAGGGACGAGCTTCTTCGTCATTTGGAATATGTGATAGCAGTGCTAAGATGCCTGGGGTATTCTGTGAACGAAATAAAGTCCAGTCTAGTACCCTCTCAAGACATGTGCTTTCTGGGTGTGAGACTGAATACAGCATCCCAGATGGCCTTTCTAACCCAGACAAACAAAAGAATCTTTCACTTTACTTCCATCATCTATCTCTTCAGTCCGGGCTGACTGCAAGGACAGTCCTTCAAGCCTTAGGGTTCATGGCATCTTGTATTCTGGTGCTTCCCAATGCCAAACTGCATATGAGGAAGTTGCAATGGTATCTCAAAAATGTATGGACACAGCACTGCCAGGATCTGGACACTGTCATTCCAATAATACCTTGCATTCAAAAGGAATTTTTGTGGTGGGCTCAGGAATGTCACCTAAACAAGGGACTCTCTGTGACCCGGCCAGAGGCGAGTCAAATTTTAATGACAAATACCTCGGACAAAGCTTGGGGAGCTCATCTAAACGGAAAGTGGATACAAGACAAGTGGCCTGTCAGACTACAGCATCTACATATCAACTTGAAGGAGATGTTAGCAGTCCAGATGTTCTTCATCTCACATTGCTGCAGTCCTAACACTTGGGTAGTCCGCTGTCCCTCGGTCGGCCCGAATATCAGAGTATAAGGCTGACGTCGGTCAAGGCGCATTTGACTGACATCAGAACGTCAGGGTACAAATGCGCATGACCGACGTCATATCCTCAGTCTTTTTTGCCGCATGGTCCGATGCAGAAGCAGTGTTGCAAGTGCCGTTCGGCGTTCTGAAATTTTTCGAATTCGGAGTTTCAGACCGAAGTCAGAGTTGGTTAAGTACCCCGTTGGGGAATATTTTGGTTTTTTCTTGCCTCAGTGGTTTACCGGATGTCAGAAAAAGTGAATAACAGCATTTCTTGTGGGAAACAGATACCGCATAGGGATTACCATAATTTGTGTATACCTTGTTTGGGACCTGAGCACGACGTTGTTGGGTGTCGCTTTTGTGCTAGGTTCAATAAACGCACTATAAAGCGTAGGTTGGATTGTGCCAGGTTGGTCTTTGGGAAGCGGTGCAATTACAATATGCCGTCGGATGCTCCGGCTTCCTCAAAGAAGCGCAAGGACAAGGCAGTTAAACCTAGGTTAGAGGAGTCGTCCGAACCGGACGCCGGTTCTTTAGAGGCGCCAGTGGAACCGGTGGTTCCGACGGAGGCCTCTCTGGAGTCCCAGGGAGAAACTGTGTTTTTACAGGATGTGGCCTCCCAGGAGGCAGGTCAGGCTGTAGGGGCTTCTCAGGTAACTGTACTCCCTTCCCTTCCTAAGGTATCTAGGCCCTCTCTTTCTGCTTCCAAGGCTTCTAGAGGCAGGTCTAGTTTTGCTTCTGTGGGTGTCACTCCTAGTTCTTCAGGTTCAGTGCCCAAGAAGCACATGCTTAAAATTGCAGAAGATTTAATTACTTTGATTAGAGGCTCTATGCCCCCTCCTGATAAGAGGCCTAGGATGGAACCTGTGTTGGGGGATTATGAGCAGGCTTCAGATGTGTCTGAGTCTTCGGCTGAAGACTTGCAGGAGTATTCTCATTATTCTGATTCTGATGTGGATGATTCTACTCCTTCTGCTTCTCCTCCTGAGGATTTTTCTTTTTCAGAGACCCTTCACTCCATGAGGGAGCATTTTAAATGGGAAGGTCAGGATTTCTCTGATTCCAGGAAACGGCTTAGGGAATTTTTGTTTTTACCCCAGCATAGGCCTTTAGCTATACCTCCTGTTCTGAATGTGGTGGAAGATGTGTTTGCAGAGGCTTCTCTTAATCCTGATTTTTTGCCTCCTGCTCCTGTTAAACCAGATAGGTATTACAGGGTGCCTGAAGCTCATAAGTATTTTTTTAAGAGTCCTAGAGCAGACCCAGAAACTGTTAGCCAGGGGCCTAAGGGTGTTAAGGCTTCTGTTGTCAAGAATCCAGTTCCGGCAGATAAAGAGGCCAGGGCCTTGGATAGGTGGGGAAAGAAAGTTTATACTTCTTCCACTCTAGCCATGAGAGCTTTGAATTGCCAGTTTCACATGTTGAAATATCAAAATTATCTCCTTTCACAGTTGAAATCTAAGGTTGAGGCTCTGGCGGAAGGTATTGATTGTAAAGAGTTACAAGATTTAGTGCATGTTTCTGAACAGGTGGGTAAGCATTCTTTGCAATGTGGTTTTGATGCTGTTCAGGCCTCGTCTAGGGTGGCTGCCACTGGGTCAGTTCTTCGCAGGCATGCCTGGCTGAGGGATCAAAATTTATCTGACCATGTTAAAGCTAGGATTTTGGATGCCCCTTTACAATCTGATGTCTTGTTTGGTTCTCCTGTTGAGGCAGTTTTAAAGAAAATGGAAGACAAGGCTAAGTCTATGCAGACTGTTAAAGATTTTTTGCAGGTTCAGCCTCCAAAGTTTAGTAGAAATTGGCCTACTAAAGGGTGGGCGTATCCTTCTTTTGATTCCCAGTCTAGGGGTAGATCTAGACGTGGCAGGGGCAGAGGTCAGGGCTCTTTCCGGCCTAGAACAGGGAGTTCTCCTGCACAGTCTTGGTGAGGGCAGGGGTCAGTCCTTTCGTAAACAGACCCAATGACCTACCTTTTCAGCTGCCAGAACCTTCTCGCCTGGCAGCACCTTTGGGAGGAAGGTTGGCACTTTTCAAAGAAAATTGGAGTTTGATTACCCAAGACAGATGGGTACTGGATATCATACATCACGGTTACAGGTTTTATTTCCATACCTTGCCTCCTTTCAAAGGCATGCCAGACATTCCTCCTCAACAAAGAATAGAGGCTCACAAGCAAATTTCTCTGTTACTCCAAATAGGGGCCATACAGCCTGTTCCTATGCCAGAAAGGGGCCTAGGATTTTATTCTCGCCTGTTCCTTGTGCCAAAAAAGGGGAACACGTGGAGACCAATTTTGGATTTATCTATCCTCAACACTTATCTGGACATTCCCAACTTCAAAATGTTGACGTTACAACAGCTTTTGCCTCTACTGGGCAAGGATCACTGGATGGTAACTTTGGATCTCAAGGAGGCTTACCTTCATGTTCCTATCAGGCTAAGTTGCAGGAAATATCTGCGTTTTCGGACTGGGACTTCTCACTATCAGTTCTCTGCATTGCCCTTTGGCTTATCTACTGCCAGAGTATTTACGAAAGTTCTGGCTCCAGTGATAGCTTTCTTCAGGCTAAAAGGAATACAAATCTATCCTTATTTGGACGATTGCCTGATTCTGGCTCAAGGAAGGGACGAGCTTCTTCGACATTTGGAGTATGTGATAGCAGTGCTAAGATGCCTGGGGTATTCTGTGAACGAAATAAAGTCCAGTCTAGTACCCTCTCAAGACAGGTGCTTTCTGGGTGTAAGACTGAATACAGCATCCCAGATGGCCTTTCTAACCCCGGACAAACAAAAGAATCTTTCCCTTTACTTCCATCATCTATCTCTTCAGTCCGGGCTGACTGCAAGGACAGTCCTTCAAGCCTTAGGGTTCATGGCATCTTGTATTCTGGTGCTTCCCAATGCCAAACTGCATATGAGGAAGTTGCAATGGTAAATGTATGGACACAGCACTGCCAGCATCTGGACACTGTCATTCAAATAATACCTTGCATTCAAAAGGAATTTTTGTGGTGGGCTCAGGAATGTCACCTAAACAAGGGACTCTCTGTGACCCGCCAGAGGCGAGTCAAATTTTAATGACAGATGCCTCAGACAAAGCTTGGGGAGCTCATCTAAACGGAAAGTGGATACAAGACAAGTGGCCTGTCAGACTACAGCATCTACATATCAACTTGAAGGAGATGTTAGCAGTCCAGTTTGCATTAATAGCTTTCAAGGATTTACTTCTTCCAGGGCAGGTGTTGATTCTAACAGACAACACAACTGTCATGTGGTACATCAACAAGCAAGGGGGAACACATTCTTATCCTCTATGCAGGCAAGCAATGATTTTGTGGGAGACTGCTCTCAGTTTACAACTAAGTCTTCAGGCAAGGATTCTGCCGGGAGCACAGAACTCCTTAGCAGATGTGTTAAGCAGACAAATCATGGATCCCCACGAGTGGAAACTGGATCTTCATGTATTTCAGAAATTGACAGTGTCCTGGGGAACTCCAGACATAGATCTGTTCGCTTCTCCACTAAACCACCAGCTGCCAAAGTTTTGCACAAAGGTTTCATCCCACAGCTTGGAAAGTGGATGCTCTTTCTTTCAGTTGGAAAAATCTTCATGTGTATGCCTTTCCACCTCTGCCTCTCCTCCCAAAGGTACTTCTAAAGGTCAGACAGGACAAGCCAAGGATGATTTTGATAGCTCCAGATTGGCCTCGACAGCACTAGTACCCATTACTGAGAAGTCTAGTACAGAAGCCTCCATGGCCTTTGCCTTTGATTCCACATCTGTTGTCCCAGGAGGACAGTCATTTGCTCAATGTCAAACTTCACTCTCTTCACCTAACAGCATGGCATATTCTGTTTTAAACCATAGAGGGTCTCAACTTCCACAACAAGTTTTGAATGTGATTTTGGAAGCTAGAAGGCCTAGTACAAGGAAAGTGTACGCAGATAAATGGAAGAGATTTTTATTTTGGAGTGCAGCTAAGGATTTGGATGTTTCTGAGACTGATTTAAGTGTGGCTCTTCAATATCTTACTGAGTTGTTGGACAAAGGTTTGTCCTTCTCTTCTATTAAGATTCATGCTGCAGCAATTTCAGCTCAGTACGACTGTGACCCACCATTGTTTTCTCATCCTTTGTTCAAGCAATTTCTTAGAGGGGCAAAGAATATAAGACCCCCACGAAGAGCTCCTACTCCCGCTTGGGATCTCAATTTTGTGTTGGAGAAACTCACTCTACAACCTTTTGAGCCTGCAGCTACTGCTGAGTTGAAATATTTGTCATGGAAGACTGCTTTTTTGTTGGCCATTACCTCTGCAAGAAGGGTTTCTGAATTGCACGCCCTTATGGCAGTTGAGCCTTTCTTAATTTTCCATAAGGATAGGGTATCTTTACGTACTAATCCTTCCTTTATGCCTAAAGTGGTTTCTAGTGTGGCTTTAAACCAAACTATTCATTTGCCTACTTTTTATGCAAATCCCCAAACTAAAGGTGAAAAGATTTTGCACACTTTAGATGTACACAGGCAGTTGCGATATTATTTGGACAGAACTAAAGGGTTCAGACAATCTCAGCAGTTATTAGTCTCTTTTGCTTTGTGCTGTCAGGGCAAGCCCTTGTCAAAACAAACTATTTCTAAGTGGATTGGATTTTGCATTGCTTTCTGTTATTCCCATCATGGCAAGGAGATTCCAGCTGGGATTAGGCCTCATTCCACTAGGGCTACTGCCACTTCAACAGCTTTTTTGAGGGGGGTGGCTACTAAGGATATTTTGGAGGCAGCCACTTGGAGTTCAGTGCATACCTTCTCTAGGCATTACCACCTTCCACTGTACTCTAAATCCAGGGCTGGTTTTGCCACTGCGGTGTTGCAGGGCATTTTGGCAGCTCCTGCTTCATTATAGTTTAGCCATCCTCCCTTACCTCTGCTTTGGGATTCTACCCAAGTGTTAGGACTGCAGCAATGTGAGATGAAGAATATAGTACAGTTTTGTACCTACCATAAATGTAGATGTTCGAAGATCCACATTGCTGCAGTCCAACCTTCCCCTCTGTAGTTGGAGGTGGTTGTGTGGGTTGGGTTATCCATCTGAGGTATAATTGTATAATGGTATAATGGTATAATGGTATAATTGTATATATTGTATATATTGTACATATTTTTGGTGTTAGGCTAGTTGGTTGTTTAGTTGTTGTCTATGGGTTTTGACCTTTCTTTTTAGGGTCTTCTGACATCTGGGGCAAGAAAAGACTGAGGATATGACGTCGGTCATGCGCATTTGTACCCTGACGTTCTGATGTCAGTCAAATGCGCCTTGACCGACGTCAGCCTTATACTCTGATATTCGGGCCGACCGAGGGACAGCGGACTACCCAAGTGTTAGGACTGCAGCAATGTGGATCTTCGAACATCTACATTTATGGTAGGTACAAAACTGTACTTTTGCATTAATAGCTTTCAAGGATTTACTTCTTCCAGGGCAGGTGTTGATTCTAACAGACAACACAACTGTCATGTGGTACATCAACAAGCAAGGGGGAACACATTCTTATCCTCTATGCAGGCAAGCAATGATTCTGTGGGAGACTGCTCTCAGTTTACAACTAAGTCTTCAGGCAAGGTTTCTGCCAGGAGCACAGAACTCCTTAGCAGATATGTTAAGCAGACAAATCATGGATCCCCACGAGTGGAAACTGGATCTTCATGTATTTCAGAAATTGACAGTGTCCTGGGGAACTCCAGACATAGATCTGTTCGCTTCTCCACTAAACCATCAGCTGCCAAAGTTTTGCACAAAGAGGTTTCATCCCACAGCTTGGAAAGTGGATGCTCTTTCTTTCAGTTGGAAAAATCTTCATGTGTATGCCTTTCCACCTCTGCCTCTCCTCCCAAAGGTACTTCTGAAGGTCAGACAGGACAAGCCAAGGATGATTTTGATAGCTCCAGATTGGCCTCGACAGCACTGGTACCCATTACTGAGAAGTCTGATGAAGCCTCCATGGCCTTTGCCTTTGATTCCACATCTGTTGTCCCAGGAGGACAGTCATTTGCTCAATGTCAAACTTCGCTCTCTTCACCTAACAGCCTGGCATATTCTGTTTTAAACCATAGAGGGTCTCGACTTCCACAACAAGTTTTGAATGTGATTTTGGAAGCTAGAAGGCCTAGTACAAGGAAAGTGTACGCAGATAAATGGAAGAGATTTTTGTTTTGGAGTGCAGCTAAGGATTTGGATGTTACTGAGCCTGATTTAAGTGTGGCTCTTCAATATCTTACTGAGTTGTTGGACAAAGGGTTTGTCTTTCTCTTCTATTAAGATTCATGCTGCAGCAATTTCAGCTCATTACGACTGTGACCCACCATTGTTTTCTCATCCTTTGTTCAAGCAATTTCTTAGAGGGGCAAAGAATATAAGACCCCCACGAAGGGCTCCTACTCCTGCTTGGGATCTCAATTTTGTGTTGGAGAAACTCACTCTACAACCTTTTGAGCCTGCAGCTACTGCTGAGTTGAAATATTTGTCATGGAAGACTGCTTTTTTGTTGGCCATTACCTCTGCAAGAAGGGTTTCTGAATTGCAGGCCCTTATGGCAGTTGAGCCTTTCTTAATTTTCCATAAGGATAGGGTATCTTTACGTACTAATCCTTCCTTTATGCCTAAAGTGGTTTCTAGTGTGGCTTTAAACCAGACTATTCATTTGCCTACTTTTTATGCAAATCCCCAAAATAAAGGGGAAAAGATTTTGCACACTTTAGATGTACACATGCAGTTGCGATATTATTTGGACAGAACTAAAGGGTTCAGACAATCTCAGCAGTTATTAGTTTCTTTTGCTTTGTGCTCTCAGGGCAAGCCCGTGTCAAAACAAACTATTTCTAAGTGAATTGGATTTTGCATTGCTTTCTGTTATTCCCATCATGGCAAAGAGATTCCAGCTGGGATTAGGCCTCATTCCACTAGGGCTACTGCCACTTCAACAGCTTTTTTGAGGGGGTTGGCGACTAAGGATATTTTGGAGGCAGCCACTTGGAGTTCAGTGCATACCTTCTCTAGACATTACCACCTTCCATTATACTCTAAATCTAGGGCTGGTTTTGCCACTGCTGTGTTGCAGGGCATTTTGGCAGCTCCAGCTTCATTATAGTTTAGCCATCCTCCCTTACCTCTGCTTTGGGATTCTACCCAAGTGTTAGGACTGCAGCAATGTGAGATGAAGAACATAGTACAGTTTTGTACCTACCATAAATGTAGATGTTCGAAGATCCACATTGCTGCAGTCCACCCTCCCTCCTTCCCTCTGTAGTTTGAGGTGGTTGTGTGGGTTGGGTTAACCATCTGAGGTATATTGTGTATATTGTATATATTGTATATATTGTACATGTTTTTGGTGTTAGGCTGGTTGGTTGTTTAGCTGTTGTCTATGGGTTTTGACCTTTCTTTTTAGGGTCTTCTGACATCTGGGGCAAGAAAAGACTGAGGATATGGCGTCGGTCATGCGCATTTGTACCCTGACGTTCTGATGTCAGTCAAATGCGCCTTGACCGACGTCAGCCTTATACTCTGATATTCGGGCCGACCGAGGGACAGCGGACTACCCAAGTGTTAGGACTGCAGCAATGTGGATCTTCGAACATCTACATTTATGGTAGGTACAAAACTGTACTTTTTATGGCTTGTATGCCATAGCTGTTACCTATAACAGTAAAGAGGCTTTGTACATCCAAGGTAACCATAATGGTATTCCCTTGTAAGCCTTCTAACTCATATGTTCTTACAATCTCCAAATATTGTTTCGTGTCCTTCAAAATATTATGTATATTATCCACATATGGTCTCAAAGTGTGTTCCAACCATATGGATATGTTTTCTGTGACCCACCCTCTACCAGAAACTATTGGTCTAAAGGGTGGGTCCTCCAAAGATTTGTGTATCTTTGGCAAAGCTTTGAACTCTGGAGTTCTAGGTTTAGTAATCAGCAAGAATTTTAATAAATCATCATCTATCAACATGTCAAAGTGCAATTTCCGTAAAGCCAGATGCACATCTTCTATTACCCTCTTTACAAATGTGGGCTTAATGGGTGTATAGATGGTGCTGTCTGATAGCATATCTCTGATCCTGAAATGATAGAATTCACTATCTAGGACAACCACTGCCCCTCCTTTGTCTGCTGTTTTAATCACAATATCTCTGTTATTGCATAAACCCCTTAAAGCTGTCTGTTGTTGTTTGGTGAGATTATAATATCTGTTCTGCTCTTGTGTACCGAAATAGTATATCAAATCTTTCTCACAGCTTTTTAAGAACATATTCATTGCTGGTGTAAAAGGTGGTACAAACGTACTGGACTGTTTTAAAGTAGTAACAAATCGTTCACTGTCCATAACATTTCCAGTAACATCATTAAAAACACTTTTAAGAGCCAAATTCCTACAAAATAGGGCTATATCTACAACAATCTCATTAAAAGCGCTTGTTTTTCCTGGAACAAAGGTTAAACCTTTGTTCAAGACACTAATCTCATCCTCACTTAGCTGATGAGAAGATAAATTAAAAACCATACCATCAAAATCAATAAAAGTCAATCGTGAGTCCTTCTCTTTTTGTTGGGATCTCTCCCCTCGCTTAGTGAACGTTTCCATGCCCCTCGTTTTTTCACCGGTGCAGGAAGTTTTTCGAAAAAATGTTGCCGCCCTTGTGTGGTCTTTGGTCTCGCTCCTGGCTCCATCGACAATGTTGTAACCATCCTATGGGAAGTCCCTTCTCCCTCTGGTGCAATCTGTCCTGGTAATTGCATGGTATTCTCTGACAGTATAGTCCCATCCTCAAAGGAATGGCCCTGTAAACCCTCTCTAACATTCTCACATCTAACGAGTGGTTCTAAGATGTTATTTAAAGCAGAACAATCTGTTTCCGCTACCGCTGGAGAAATAACTCTTGAAGAAATGATTCCTTTAGTCGGAAAAGTAGCGTTCGCATTAGCGGACACTTCAGGATCATTATTGACCTGTTCTCCTTGCTCAATCTCTCGTCGTTGACGTCTCGACGTGATACGCACATTACTGGCTGAGGCATTCTGCGAGGACCCATTATGCCTCGGCCAGACAAAGATATTGCCTGTTGAAAAATCCTGATGGTCACGTTTCAATTTGTTAATCTTCTGTGTTCTTAGTCTTTCATCACTGGCAAGCAAATCTTTTTGTAGATTCGTCAGTCTATTGATGAACACAGTGCCTGTAAAATCTTGTTTTAACTTTACATATAAATTGTCCACATCTTTCTGTAGCTCCTGCAACTCAGGGGCAAAGAAGTTGTTTAGCAGTTCCACTACTTAAAACTAGTTTCAATGTTCAAAGTTTGCCATTGCGCCAATAACTCAGGGTATTTATCACATTGTGTTGGCATGCACAATATGCGCATGCCTCGTGGTACTATACCATATTGTTGGCAAGCTTCAAAATGAAAACTTTGCCACCTCAGTCTCTGTAGTCTACTAGCTTTAAATTGTAACTCACGTAACAGGTCTTCAAATCTTTTGTCTGTAGTTGCTGGGACTCGGATAATACCAGGTCCTGTCCTGTTTCCCAAGAAACCCAAGTCCAACAGCGGATTTCTCATAGTTGAATGTAGATTTTCCAAAAAGACATTCTCCTGTACAATTTCTCCTTGTTGTGAGATATCCATAGCTTGCTGAGCACAAAGAAACACACACAAAAAGTACAAGTAAACAGTCAAACACTAAGAACACAGAAGATTAACAAATTGAAACGTGACCATCAGGATTTTTCAACAGGCAATATCTTTGTCTGGCCGAGGCATAATGGGTCCTCGCAGAATGCCTCAGCCAGTAATGTGCGTATCACGTCGAGACGTCAACGAGAAGAGATTGAGCAAGGAGAACAGGTCAATAATGATCCTGAAGTGTCCGCTAATGCGAACGCTACTTTTCCGACTAAAGGAATCATTTCTTCAAGAGTTATTTCTCCAGCGGTAGCGGAAACAGATTGTTCTGCTTTAAATAACATCTTAGAACCACTCGTTAGATGTGAGAATGTTGGAGAGGGTTTACAGGGCCATTCCTTTGAGGATGGGACTATACTGTCAGAGAATACCATGCAATTACCAGGACAGATTGCACCAGAGGGAGAAGGGACTTCCCATAGGATGGTTACAGCATTGTCGACGGAGCCAGGAGCGAGACCAAAGACCACACAAGGGCGGCAACATTTTTTCGAAAAACTTCCTGCACCGGTGAAAAAACGAGGGGCATGGAAACGTTCACTTTAGGAGAGATCCCAACAAAGAGAAGGACTCACGATTGACTTTTATTGATTTTGATGGTATGGTTTTTAATTTATCTTCTCATCAGCTAAGTGAGGATGAGATTAGTGTCTTGAGCAAAGGTTTAACCTTTGTTCCAGGAAAAACAAGCGCTTTTAATGAGATTGTTGTAGATATAGCCCTATTTTGTAGGAATTTGGCTCTTAAAAGTGTTTTTAATGATGTTACTGGAAATGTTATGGACAGTGAACGATTTGTTACTACTTTAAAACAGCCCAGTACGTTTGTACCACCTTTTACACCAGCAATGAATATGTTCTTAAAAAGCTGTGAGAAAGATTTGATATACTATTTCAGTACACAAGAGCAGAACAGATATTATAATCTCACCAAACAACAACAGACAGCTTTAAGGGGTTTATGCAATAACAGAGATATTGTGATTAAAACAGCGGACAAAGGAGGGGCAGTGGTTGTCCTAGATAGTGAATTCTATCATTTCAGGATCAGAGATATGCTATCAGACAGCACCACCTATACACCCATTAACCCCACATTTGTAAAGAGGGTAATAGAAGATGTGCATCTGGCTTTACGGAAATTGCACTTTGACATGTTGATAGATGATGATTTATTAAAATTCTTGCTGATTACTAAACCTAGAACTCCAGAGTTCAAAGCTTTGCCAAAGATACACAAATCTTTGGAGGACCCACCCTTTAGACCAATAGTTTCTGGTAGAGGGTGGGTCACAGAAAACATATCCATATGGTTGGAACACACTTTGAGACCATATGTGGATAATATACATAATATTTTGAAGGACACGAAACAATTTTTGGAGATTGTGAGAACATATGAGTTAGAAGGCTTACAAGGGAATACCATTATGGTTACCTTGGATGTACAAAAGCCTCTTTACTGTTATAGGTAACAGCTATGGCATACAAGCCATAAAACATGTTTTGTGCAGTATGGGTGTGGAAGAGCAAAAGGTCACCTTAATTTGTACATTATTGTCTCTAGTTTTGGAGAACAATATATTTATAGGTGGACAGCAGATTTACAGACAGGCACAGGGGGTTGCTATGGGCACCCCCTGTGACAATACATACGCTAATCTGGTCCTACATTATTGGGAGGCTGAGACAATTATCAACAATGTTAACTGGAAAAAATATGTAGGAGCTTATGCAAGATTTGTAGATGATGTCTTTTTGTTTTGGAGAGGTGATGAGGATATGCTAAACAGATTTTTGGAATATCTGCATTCTACAACCTCATTTTTTAGGTTCACTATGACTCATTCTACAGAACAAATAGATTTCTTAGATACCAGGATTACCCACGATATAGGAGGTTATTCTTCCAGCCTGTATAGAAAAGACTGTTGGACTAATCATTTACTATCATTTGATAGTATGCATCCCCGCCACCTTTTTCCAAACATAGTACAAGGACAGTTATGCAGGGCATCAAGACTGTGCTTGGAAGATGACAAATATGAGACAGAAGTAGAAGATCTGAGGACATGTTTCATTAAAAGAGGGTACAATGACAGGTTGATACAGACAAAAATAAATTATAGTGAACAGAGGAGAAACAATGACTACAAACCTTGGTTGAAAAATAATCAAAATGAATTGCATCCCGTGCCTAAAGTAAGGAAAAATGAAGGGCTTAAGATGTTCTTTACCTACAGTAGTAATATTACTGACATTCAAGCTATTGTTGAGAGGAATTGGAACATATTAAGGACAGAAGATAGGCTATGTGAGATTATAGGCCACACACCTAGGTTTGGGTACAGACGTAATACTAATCTAAAAGATTTATTATGTAAAGAGAAAGGTTTCTCTGGCAACAAAGCTTGGATGAGCAAAGCAGGAACGCTACCATGTGGTAATTGTAAAGCATGTGCTAGTATTAATAAAGATCCTACTTTTCTGCATCCAGTAGATGGGAGAAGGTTCAACTTTAAGGCCAGAGCAACATGTAGGACAACACACGTTGTTTATATTGCTGAGTGCCAAAAATGTTTGTCATACTATGTGGGGATGACAACAAACATGATGAAAGTTAGAATACTACAACATCTTTCCTGTATTAGGAATAAGGTAGAACAGAATGCTCTATATAAACCTGTGGAGAAGAATCCTACACATACTTTCATGTTTAAAGCCATTGTAAATGTTAGGTTGGGTGTTGGGGGGGGGGGACATTAAATTATACACAGAGTCTTTAGAGTCTAAATGGATCATTACACTCACTTCACATAGACACCCAGGTTTAAATGATAGGATACCTTTAAAACCTGCACTACAGAATAGGCGGGTTAAGTATTAACAGCTGATTGGCTGAAGTTTGTTTTTTAAATGAGAACCTGTATGTGTTTCATTGTCTGATGAAGGGTTGGTGAACCCGAAAGCGCTTACTGTGTTGGAGTACTTTATTAAACAATTTTTATCCTTACAGCGGTGTCAAGCCAGTCTTTTTCTTGTTTTTTAAGTGTACACAACTGTACTGTTTTCCTTTTTATGTGAAGATTTTATTAGTTTATCAATCCACAAGTAAGCCAATAATTTCTGGAAGAATTTACATTTGCTCATACTTTGCTATCTTTGACTTAACTGTCTTCAAAGTTTATCAAATGCTGCTTTTCAGTGTGGCCTGTGACCTTGCTGTCATTGAGTAATGTCTTGTAACACATGAGGTTTTAATTTCTTTCTACTTTTATTTGTTAACGTGGTTACCCATGGGACAAGTGTCCCTTTTAGGTTTGACCTGGGAGGACTGTCTGGTTATGTGACTTACTCAAGAGTTATACAGCAGGCAAATGGAGACTGAAGGAATGAAATGGTTCATTAGCAGCTGTTTGGCTTGGTGGTATGATGCACTGATGTTCTTCGTGTTTCACTGTTGCAGTCATCACATTTGGGTTATCTGCTTGCAGTAGACCTCAGTTGGCCTGATTATTTAAGTCTTGGGTTCTGCGTTGGTTGCTGTCTTATCTTCCATGACGTCAGGTCGTCAGGGGTATAAAGCATGCAGCCGACGCCATTACATTAGTCTTTCTTGCAGTGCGGTGCCCAAAGCAGAAGCAGTTCGCAAGTGCCGGTCAGCCGACTCCTGAAATTTTCATTTTCGAGTTTCAGAACCAAAGTCTTCAACTAAAGCTAAGTACCCCACTGGGGAAACTTTTTCTTGCTCTTTACCGATGTCTGTAAAAGTTAATTGCATTTCTTGTGGAAAGCAAATACCTCAAGATTTTCATCAGAGACCCATGGGCATTAAGGCTACTACTGCCAAAAATCCTACCCCTTCTGATAGAGACTCCAGGGCATTGGGTAGATGGGGGTAAGAAGGTATACACTTCTGCAGCCTTCGACATTAGGGCCTTAAACTGTCAGTTTCATATGTTAAAGTATCAGCAACATATTCGTTTGCTTAAACAGAAAATTATGTTGATTCCTGACTACTGAAAATAAAGATTTACAGGATTTAATGCATTCTGCTGAACAGGTTGGAAAACATACTTTGCAATGTGGGTTTCATCAGAGGCCTCTTGCATGGCTGCTGTCACTGGGTCTGTACTTAGAAGGCATGCTTGCCTTAAGAAGCAATCTTTGCCAGATCATGTAAAAGCTAAATTGCTGGATGCTCCCTTAAATCAGGACCGCCTGTTTGGCAGCAAAGCAGAAGTTCTTAAAAAGATGGAGGAAAAAGCTAAATATATGCAAACTGTTTGATTTCCTACAAGTTCAGCCTGCAAGATTTAGTAGGCATTGGCCCTCAAAGAATTGGTCATTTCCTGCCTCTTCCATGCCTTATCAACCCTAACCCGTAATCAGCAGAAGCCCCAGGTTTCAGTCCCAGGGTACACACAAGACTAAGCAGTGGGGGGTTTCCGCTTCCAAATCGGGGAGTAATAAGACTTCCCCATATGGAAAGCTGTCTCAATGACTTCACTTTAAAACTTCCAAGCACTTCTCAACTGACTGCTCCTTTAGGGGGATAGATTGCTCTGCAGGTCAAAAACTGGAAACTCATTACCCAGGAAAAATGGGTTTTAAATATAGTTTCCCAAGGATACAGATTTCACTTTCACATGTTACCAACCCCAAACAGTTGGCCAAATCTACCCACAAATCAATGGGCAGAGGCTCAAAAGCGAGTACTCTCTCTCTTAAGCATAAAGACTATTCAAACTGTTCCAGAATAGGAAAAGGGTCAAGGTTTTTATTCAAGACTTTTCCTGGTACCCAGAAAAGACAATTCATGGCGTCCTATCCTGGACCTTTGTACCTTAAACACTGACTTTAAAGGAAGCCTACCTGCACATCCCAATCAGGGAATCTTGCAGAAGATACCTATGCTTCAAAGCAGGCTACATGCACTATCAGTTCTCTGCACTGTCCTTTGGCTTATTTACTGCTCCCAGGGTGTTCACAAAGTGCCTAGTGCCTGTCATTGCATTTTTCAGACAAAGAAAAATTCAAATATACCCATACCTGGATGATTGTCTAATTCAGGCAGAAAGCCAGGACATACTTTTGAATCATCTGGGATTTGTACAAAATGTGCTAATTTGTCTGGGGTACACCATAAACGAAAAGAAGTCACATCTTGTACAGTCAACAAATTGTATTCCTGGGAGCAAGCTTGAACACAACTTCCCGGATGGCTTTCCTCACGCCAGAGAAACAAATTCATTTGACAACTTACTTCAAACTAGTGGCCACAAATAACCTGCTGTTTGCAAGGGAAATACTACACGCCTTGGGGTTCATGGCCTCTTGCATTCTACTAATTCCATATGCAAGACTGCATATGAGGAAACTACAGTGGTATCTAAAAAGCCTATGGTGTCAACCTTCTCAGGATCTAGAAGCAATGATTCCTACCATGCATTGCCTACGGCTAGAATTCCTTTGGTGAGCAGAGGCCTGGCACCAAAACAAGAGGCTGCCATTCACTCTATCCCCTGCCGCCCAAACCCTAACAGAAGCATCAGAATATGCATGGGGGGCTCACTTGGCAGGGAAGTGCATTCAGGGCAAATTGAACCAAAGTCAAATGCACCTGCATATCAAAAAGAAATGTTAGCTGTACGGAATGCTCTGACAGCCTTCAAGGACCACATTCTTCCAGGACAATTAATGGTAAAGACGGACAAACACCACTGTTATGTGGTACATAAGCAGGGGGAAACCCACTCATACCCTCTCTGCAGACTAGCCATGGCTCTGTGGAACACAGTCTTGAGCTACCAAGTGCACCTACAGGCTCAGTTCCAGCCCGGAAAGCTAAACACACTGGAAGACTATCTAAGCAGAAATCTCATGGCCCCACACGAGTGGAAACTGGAACCAAAGACATTCAACATGTTGGTAAACAAATGAGGGAGCCCACATATAGACGTGTTTGCCTCCCCCCAGACCTACCAATTGGACAAATTCTGCACAAGGACTCCCCACAAACAAGCTTGGAAAGTGGATGCCCTGTCTTTCACCTGGAAAAATCTATCAGTTTATGACTTTCCTCCTCTGCCTCTTCTTACCAAAGTACTACTAAAGATCAAACAGGACAAACCAAGGATGATACTGATTGCACCAGACTGGTCACACCAACACTGGTTCCCCCTCTTGCACAGTGTCACTACTGGATCCATCTCACCTGCCCCAGATCCCTACCCTGCTGTCCCAGCAGGAGGGCCAGATTCTGCACCCTCATCTTCAAACCCTCAACCTGGCAGCCTGGCTAATTACCTGAGCTCTCCATTACCAGCCCTCAGTAAACAAGTGTTGGATGTCATTCTAGAGGCAAGGAGGCCTAGTACTAGAAAATCTTATGCTGAAAAATGGAAAAGATTCTGTTCCTGGAACCAAGCTCAGGGGTTAGGCACAGCAGTCCCCAATTTACCTCAGATTCTTCAGTACTTAACTGAGATGTTTCACAAGGTTTTTTTCTTTTCTTCTATCAAAATTCATACATCAGCCATTTCAGCACATTACAACACAGTACCACCCCTCTTCTCTCACCCATTGCTCAATCAGTTCCTCAGAAGGGCCAAGAACTTATGACCACCTAGGAGAAGCCCCAACTACAGCCTGGGACCTTAACTTTGTATTGGAAAAACTCACTCTGCCTCTTTTTGAGCCATCTGCAACTGCAGAGTTGAAATTCCTTTCTTGGAAAACAGCCTTCCTTTTAGCCATCACTTCAGCAAGAAGGGTGTCTGAATTACAGGCCGTTATGGCAGTGGAGCATTTCATCATCTTTCATGCGGACAGGGTGTCCCTCAGAACCAATCCCTCCTTCATGCCCAAGGTAGTATCCAGTGTGGCTCTTGATCAGTCCATTCATTTGCCAACCTTTTCTAATCCACAGAACAAAGGGGGACATACACTGCACTCTTTAGACATGCACAGACAACTTAGATATTACTTGGACAGGACTAAACCTCTCAGGAAATCTGAGCAGCTGCTGGTGGCATTTGCTGCAGGAGCAGAGGGGAAGGCCATTTCAAAGCAAACCATTTCTAAATGGATAGGCCACTGCATTTATTTCTGCTATGAGCACCATGGAAAACTTATCCCACAGGGGATAAGACCACAAGGGGATAAGACCACATTCAACCAGGGCTGCATCTACTTCTACAGCCTTTCTCAGAGGTGTCCCCCTAACCAGGGACATCCTAGAAGCTGCTACCTGGAGTTCTGTACATACTTTCACCAAGCATTACCATTTAAATCCAGGGCTGATTTTGCTACTGCAGTCTTGCAGGGCCTTATAGCTGGTCCTAATGCTATTTAAATTCCTTCCCCCATCCTTAGCTTTGGGAATTCACCCAAATGTGATGACTGCAACAGTGAAACACGAAGATCATAGTACAGTTGCGTACACTTACCATAAATGTAGATGTTAGAGTGTATTCACTGTTGCAGTCCTGGTTACCCTCCCTCCAGCCCCCTATCTTTTTTGGCTATGCCTCTGTTCCTTTTTCACTATGCTTAAAAGCTTTTTGGTGTGTTTGCCTTTTTGATGGCGGTATAACCTTGTGTGTGTGTATATTTGTGTGTGTGTGTGTGTGTGTGTGTTGTGTGTGTGTATATATATATATATATATATATCTGCTGCATGTTTTATACCCCTGACGACCTGAAGTCATGGAAGATGAGACAGCAACCGATGCAGGACCCAAGACTTTGGTAATCAGGCCGACTGAGGGCTACTGCAAGCAGATAACCCAAATGTGATGACTGTACTTTCTGCAGATGCCAGTGGTCATTGGTTTGAAAGAGTGCAGGTGTACTTTTATGGAACAGGCTCCCCATCCATGTAAAGTAGAGTTTCTCCCTAACCCAGTTCAAGTGCAACTTTGACAACTGGATGGGAAACTGGAAATTCATCCCTGGTTTGGCACCTTTGTCTCTAATGGACACAGGTGATCTATAAATGGTTCATCTACCAGGCCCATGCTTACACTTATCGAGGGTATCAGAACTTGTCAGAGATTTGGGATGCATGGCTAAGCTTAAAAAGGCCCTTGTCATTAGCCTAGTAAATGCCTATGAACCTGTTAACAAAAAAAGTAAAGAATTCTTAAGTTGCACCATTTTGCTTAGATAACTACGAGACTTTAAAGGAAATGTACATTTAAAACAGTATGAGGATGTCATAGATGCTCAGTACATATAAAACCAGCATGCTAGAATACATGGTATGAGTTAGCTTGCTGAGTAAGGAGGGACAAGAAATTAAAATCATGTGGGTAATGAAGTAGCCTTGTTAAAATATATATGCTTTTATATTGGAAGCATTTTACTTATGCTGTGATATTACACATAATGTTCTTCGTGTTTCACTGTTGCAGTCATCCCATTTGGGTTATCTGCCTGCAGGTAGCCCTCAGCTGGCCTGAATACCAGAGTCTTCGGATTTCTGCGTTGGATGCTGCTGTTTCTTCCATGACGTCAGGGGTATAAAACATGCAGCTGATGCCATTACATCAGTCTTTCTTGCCGTGCGGTGCCCGAAGCAGAAGCAGTTCTCAAGTGCCGGTCGGCCAACTCCTGAAATTTTCTTTTTCAAGTTTCAGACCTGAAGTCTTCAAAAAGATAAGTACCCCATTGGGGATCCTTTTAATTTTTTCTGACATTGGTTAGAGCAAAAACAATTGTCTTGCCTGTGGAAAGCAAATACCTCATAGAGATTTTCATTCTTACTCCGTCACCTGTTTAGGCCCAGACCACGTTGCACCTCGCTGTCAGTTTTGTGCCTTGTTCAACGCCCAAACTATTCATTGTCTGGCTATTTTTGTAGCTAAATACTTTCGTTCTCGATCTCCGTACCCTGAAATGGCTTCATTAAGCCATCCGATTACCAATCTTCAGAAAAAACATAAGGATAAAGACCGAGACAGACCGCATAGGTGCAAAACTGCTGACAGTGCTTCCGTTAAGCTAGTAACCAGTCCGCCGGTACTCAGTGAAGTGCTTTAGCAGCCCCTGATACCCGCTACTAAGATTTGCAGGCCTCTACTGAGACCCATTCTGTCTGGTATGCCACAAGATGCTTCTTCGACTATGGAACCTGCAAATGTCTCTGCCTTGGATGGGTCCGGAGCCGCTGTGCAGGCACCGGCTTCTGAGGGTGTATTCAGGCCTACCAACTTTCATATTAAACCGACTTTGTTTCAAGCTAGATATACCGAATTCCTCAGGCCTAAAGCTTGCACTACGCTTAGAAAACAGATGACCAAGCCACATACTCAGGCCCATATGCCTCAAAAACAAATGATTAGAATGGCTGAAGACCTTATTACCTTAATTAGGGGAAGCCTGCCTTCCCCCTCTAAGAGTCCTATAACTGATTTTCTTTCTGATTCTTCTGATCAGGAATCTGGTATCTCTGCTCCTACTGACTACCAGGATTTACTCTTATCTACTTATGAGAATTCTGATGCAGAGGATTCCATTCCCTCTGCATCCCTTCCAGAAGATTTTTCTTTTGGTGAAACCTTGCATACCCTTAGGGAGCATTTCTGAAAGCCAGGACTATTCTGAGTCCAAAAAGAGACTTAAGGAATTTTTTACTCCTGCCTCAACACAGGCCTTTAGCTATCCCTCCTGTTCTGGAGATTGTAGATGATGTTTTCTTGGAATCCAGCCTTACCCCAGACACTTTGCCTCCTGACCGGTACTACAGAGTACCTGACTCTGTCAAATTCCTCAAGAATCCTACTGCAGAACCAGAGACTATTTCCCAAGGACCAAAAGGCATTAAGGCTACTACTGCCAAAAATCCTACCCCTTCTGATAGGGACTCTAGAGCTTTATACAGATGGGGTAAGAAGGTATACACTTCTGCTACTTTGGCCATTAGGGCTTTAAATTGCCAGTTTCATAAAGTATCAGCAGCATATTATGGGACTACTTAAACAGAAAATTATCTTAATTCCTGACTGTGCTGAACACAAAGATTTGCAAGAGTTGATGCATTCTGCTGAACAAGTTGGTAAACATACTTTGTAATGTGGTTTTGATGTTTTAGAAGCATCTTGCAGGGCTGCAGTCACTGAGTCTGTACTTAGAAGTCATGCTTGGCTTAAGGAACAAAATTTGCCAGATCATGTCAAAGCTATATTACTGGATGCACCCTTAAACCAAGCCCGCCATTTTGGTAACAAAGCAGAAGTCCTCAAAAGGATGGAGGAAAAAGCTAAATCTATGCAAACTGTTAGATTTCTTACAAGTACAGCCTCCTAGATTAAGTAGGCATTGGCCTTCAAAGAACTGGTCTTTTCCAGTCCCTTCCAGGCCTTCTCAGTCCAAACCCAGGAGCAGCAGACCACCAAGACTTCAGTCTCAGGCTATGCACAGATCTAAGCAGTGGGGGGCTCCCACTTCCAAAGCAGGGAGTAGTAAGCCACCCGCTATGGAAAAATGGCGCAATGACTTATCCTTAACTCTTCCAAGCCCTGCTCAACTACTTGATCCCTTAGGAGGAAAGCTTGCCGTGCATGTAAAAATCTGGGAACTCATTACTCCGGACAGATTGGTTTTAAACAGTTTCCCTAGGATACAGATTCCACTTCCACTCACTACCAACCCCAAGTGGATGGCCAGACCTCCCCTCAAATCAGTGTGCGGAGGCCCAAAAAAGTTCTCTCTTCTCAGTATCAGGGCTATTCAACCTGTCCCAGCAAAACAAAGTGGACAAGGTTTTTATTCAAGACTGTTCCTGGTTCCCAGAAAAGAAAATTCTTGGTATCCTATCCTGGACCTGTCTATTCTCAACACCTTTCTGGTGGTTCCAAAATTCAAAATGCTAACTCTTCAACAACTTCTTCCTTTGCTAGCCAAGGATGCCTGGCTGGCAACCCTAGACTTGAAAGAAGCTTACCTGCACATCCCAATAAGGGAATCCTGTAGACAATACCTATGTTCAGGGCAGACTCCATGCACTATCAGTTCTCTGCACTTTCCTTTGGCTTATCTACTGCACCCAGGGTATTCACAAAGTGCCTAGCTCCAGCCATTGCATTTTGCAGGCAGAGAAATTTTCAGATTTACCCATACTTGGACGATTGCCTGTTTCAGACAAAGTCAGGACTTGCTATTACAACACCTGGCATTTGTAAAGAGACTTCTAACCTCACTGGGGTACACCATCAATGAGAAGAAATCACACCTAGTACCCTTCCAACAGATTGTATTCCTGGGAGCAAGCTTGAACACAACTTCCCAGATGGCATTCCTCACTCCGGAGAGACAAGTTTGACAACCTACTTCAACCTACTGGCCACAAAAACCCAGCTATCTGTAAGGAAAATCCTGCAAGTCCTGGGGTTCATGGCCTCTTGCATTCTGTTAATTCCATATGCAAGACTGCATATGAGGAAACTTCAATAGTATCTAAAAAGTTTATGGTGTCAACATTCTCAGGACCTGGAAACAATGATTCCTATCATTCCATGTCTAAGGGCAGAGTTCCTTTGGTGGGCAGAGGCCTGTTACCACAACAAGGGACTCCCTTTCACTCTACCCCCTGCCGCCCAAACCCTAACAGATGCATCAGGCTATGCATGGGGGGCTCACATGGCAGGGCAGTGCATTCAGGGCAAATGGAACCCAAAACAGATGCACTTGCATATTAATCAAAAAGAAATGTTAGCTGTACAGAATGCTCTGACAGCCTTCAAAGACCTTATTCTTCCAGGAAAACTATGGGTAAAGACAGACAGCACCTCAGTTATGTGGTACATAAACAAGCATGGGGGAACCCCTTCCTACCCACTCTGCAGACTAGCCATTGGCTCTGTGGAACACAGCCTTGAGCTACCAAGTGAACCTGCAAGCTTAATTCCTGCCAGGCAAACTAAATTCACTGGCAGATCAAATATCTTATGAGCAGAGTAACTCATAACAGTAAAATTACTTACTGTGTGTACTTAACATTTTTCATTTTTGTCATAGTTTCTGAACCTGCGCTTAGTGACAGTGTTACCTAAGGAATATTTTTTTCTTTGCTTGTAGCAGTTAAGGTCCTTAAAAATATAATTTGCGACATTTACTTATGTTCTTTAACTTACCAGTAGCCTTCCTTTATGATTGTGTGTACATGATTAACTTCTCTACTTTGAATACCTTGAACCCACTTAGTGTTGGGATAGACACCGGCTCCCATTATACTAGAGTTGGATAAAGTAGGTATTGCAGAATTACTGATTGACTGAATGGATGAATGAATTAATGACTAGGCTCTTGGTTTTCCTATACTACATGCTTTTAACTAATAAGTAATGAAATGAAAATTTCTGGATAAGTGGAAAGTTTTTTCTTAGCTTCCCCTTAAATACAGGAAAACACTTGCTTCGCTTGATATTGTTTCACATATTCTATAAACTTCCTTCCCAGTAGTGTGTAATAATAGTAACACTTTTTGCCTTGTATGATATATTGCTTATATTATGAAATATAGAAAACACAAATCACTGAACCTCAAAATATTGAAAAAAAAGACAACACTGAGTGCACAAAACAGTGAATACAAAAAATACTGAATCACAAAGCAATGAAAATTTGTCTCCCACTAAGCAGTACGTTATCAGTAAATCTGAATGAAAGTGTCTTGGATAGTACTACTGTTGGGTAAAAAGTTTATAGTACCATGATATCTAAGGTTAGGGGTAGAGTTAGGGTTAGCACATGTGAGTAATTAGAGGCAGGGGGCAATTTTAATATTTCTTGTCTATTTAGATAGATATAGATATAGAAGAGTATTCAGCATGTGCCATAGTGACTGAGGATTTATTGCATGTAAATTGGTAAGCATGGCCAGCGTTGATCCCACTGTACCATAGCTCCACCTCTTTCTAGTTGGCCACACCTGTTCCCATTGGCCCCACCCATTCAGCTGTTTCCTGCAAGCCCCCCCCCCCTTGATTTGAAGTCACCAGCCTCCACTGTATTTATTTGACACTTGTTTACAAAAGCACAAGGTCTTACAGGGAATATAGATTGTTACTGAGCTGAATACAGCCAAAGAATGTTTTTATTGCACTACTTTAATAACTGATAGCATAATTTGTGACATAAATAAAAGATGGGTCTGGAAATTTGTTGGAGAAAATAAGCAAAGGAACCAAAGTACTGGGAGCAAATAGAGAGAGAGAAAGTAAGGTAATAGATTGGAATGAGGCCAAGTGGAACTTTGGACTGCAGGTTATAGACTCCTTTGAGTGTGGGCAGAGAGAAAAATCAGCTCTGGTAGAGTTTTTAGTTGAGTCTATAACAAAAGCTGCTGTTAAAAACAAATGGGACGTAAAATACCACACGATAAGAATTTATCAAAGGAGGTTATACAAGATTGGGAGGAGAGACTAGACAGGCAGTTCAGAAAGGAACAATAAGGGGACATATGAATGGCTCCCAAATATGCAACAGAGTTCAGAAGGTTTAGGATTTCTGTTTTCAAATGTTGGAATACCTTTTTTTGTGTTTTAACCCCTAGCAAACTTCAGATAATTTTTCTTCTGGTTGACAGCAAATGCTAGAAATGTGATGGGCATGAGAGGTACTTCAAAGCATATGTTTTTTGGGTGTGTACCAATTTGGCAGGTTTTAGAGCAATTTATAGGGTACTTTGTCAGAAATGTTGGGGAGCAAATTGATCAAAATGTAGTCTGTGTACAACATACTACAACAGCCACACAAAAAGAGAACCAAACATAGAAAAATATAACCACAGGCAACAGTACCAAGAATTTGTTACCAAAACCTTAGCGCCTCAGCTCTCTCAGCCTTCAAGAAGTGAAATACATAAGAAAACATCCCCTTTGTATACACATATTAACAAGGCAATAAAATCATTAAGAAAATTAAGAGTCAGTAAATATCTCCAGTTGACTTCAGTGTTAAGGCTATATGGAGCAAGAGTATTTTAAAATAAAAATTGATTATTTAAACAATTTCTGGTTCAACAAGACAACATCCCTTACTTTAATAAAAACTGTTTCTAAAATAGTGGCTTGTAATACTTTATAGTTGCAGTCATGACATTCCCTAAAGTGAGCAGCTGTTGCACTTTCTTCTTTTTGTTTTTAATGTGTCAAACATATTCCTGCACTCGTGTTCTAAAGGCTCTTTGTCTCACCAATATATAAAATGTTACAAGGACAATGGAGGGCATACATAATTCCCTCCATTATACATGAAAAAGAGCCCATTAATTCAAATTTAATATTATTTATATTGTTAAAACCAGTAACCACATGTTCACAAATATTACATTTGCCACAGGGAAGATATAACACCAGCACTAATATTTTCTTCAGGAACAACAAAATAAGAATTAAGCAGTCTATCAGCCAAACTAAGTCCCTTTTTATATGATTCTATAGGATATTTACAAAGCATTTTCCCCATATTTTCTTCCTTAATTAGGAATTTCCAAAAATATTTGACCTGTTTGAATATTTCCTCACTTAGGACATAAGTCATAACTTAATACATTTTATCCAGGGAATCCCCAACATTCTGACCTCTGTTTATATTCCACCGGCTAGAATTATTTTTACTCAAAAATATTTTGTCCAAAGCATCATGAATAATATAACATCTATGTATAAACATGAATGCAGTCTGTAACAACTCTCTGCCTAAATCCTCAAAATTATTACAAATTCTGTACAAACTTAAGAATTCTCCATATGGCAGAGAGTGAATTAAGTGGGGAGGGTGGCAACTAGTGGCATATAAAAATTGCCCTCCATCACAAAATGTCCTATGCACAGAAGTAAGAATTTGTCCATTATCCAAACCTGTTAGATGAAAAGTCAATCTCCTTACCAAATTGTAAGCCATCAAGTGACAAATTATAAATATTATGAAAATCTTGAACAAAATCATGTATTTTATCCATACCATCCTGACAAAAAACAAATCATCAATATATCTATAATAGTGTAAAAAATGTCTATTATAAAAATCATGTTTATAGATGTACTCTTTTTCAAACAGTGCCATGAACAGATTTGCACAGGCCAGGGCAAATGGGGCCCCCATGGCAGGGAATTTGATTGTTGAAAGAGAAATAATTATTAGACAAAAATCCAGCAACTCTATAACGTAATTAAATAGAGGACTATCCTGCAATATTAAGTAAAGTGCCTTCATACCATCATGGTGTCTAATATTTGTATATAGACTAGTAACGTCCATGGTAATCCAGTACATTTTAGAATTCCATTTAACAACAGTAATCTTTTGTAAAAAATCAAAAGTATCTTGAATATAAGAATTCATATTTTGCACAAAAGGTAAAAGAAAATTATGCAGTACAATTCCAGTGTTATGAAGAAAATATTTTGTTGCTGCCACAATCGGTCGCCCTGGAGGGTTATGCATATTTTTATGAATTTTTGGCAAACATAATGTTGCCATAGCACAACTCTCCAGGTTCAATTTCTTTCTTACATCCTCCTTAGTAAGATATCCCAACCTAATACCCTTTGCTAATAACAGAAAATTGTTCCATAGCATTGTAATAAACATTAATATCAACAGTTTTATAAACAGTTTTATTATCTAAATGTTGGTAACACATTTGCATGTACTGAGAGAAATGTAACACTACAATTTTATTACCTTTGTTGGCTGGTTTAATTACCAGCTCTTTCTTTCTAGATAGATGTTCGTGTTACACTGCTGCAGTCATTACACTTGGGTTATCCTGCTGTCAGGCGGTTCCCCAGCCAGCCTGACTTCCAAAGTCTTGGTCCGGCGTCTGTTGCGGTCACATCCTCCCTGAAGTCAGTGCGACAGGGGTATATAAGATGCAGCCGACGCCATTTTCTTAAGTCTTTCTTGCTGCGCGGTGCCCGAAGCAAAAGCAGCCGGTCGGCCGACTCCTGAGATTTTCATTCCGAATCCAGAACCAAAGTCTTCTACAAAGCTAAGTACCCCGTTGGGGAAACATTTTCTTGCCTCAGACCGATGTCAGTAAAAGTTAATAACTGTATTTCTTGTGGGAAGCAAATACCTCATAAGGATTTCCATTCTTATTGTATCCCATGCCTAGGCCCAGACCACAATGTCACTGGTTGTCGGTTTTGTGCTAGGTTTAACAAGCGTACTATTAAACGTCTGTCTGATTTTGCCCGACATTATTTTGGCAGAAAATTCAATTACACCATGCCGTCAGAACTTCCGATGACCGGAATTCATAAAAAGCGCAAAGACAAGGATAGGCATCCGAGGCCCAAAACTGACAAAGCCTCTTCTAGGCCAGTCGCCAGTTTTCAGCGAGGCGCCTTTGCAGCCCCTGACTACCGCTTCTGTAGAACCACAGGCCGCCACGGACTCCCACGTGGAGTTGGCTGGGCCTTCGGACACACAAGACTTTCAGCCTTCCGAAACTATCCCTTCAGAGGGATCTGGAGTAGCTGAGCAACCCGCAGCTTCAGAGGGTGTTTTCAGACCTACTCAGTTAAGCATTAAACCTTCTGCTAAGTCAAAACTTCCTTTAAAACCAAAGAAACAAATACAGCATTCTCCGAGACAGGCCTCCATGCCTAAGAAACAAATGCTCAAAATGGCCGAAGACCTAATCACTCTGATGAGGGGGTCCCATCCCCCTCCTGATAAAAGGCCTAGACAGGATGCAGACTATGACTCATCCGACCAGGTGTCCATCTCTTCATATTCATCCTCAGACCTAGGATATTCCTTACCCCCTTATGAGGATTCTGATGTTGAGGAATCAATTCCATCAGCCTCTCCACCTGAGGATTACTCCTTTGGGGAAACCTTACATACCACGAGGGAGCATTTCCATTGGGAAGGCCAGGATTACTCAGAATCCAAGAAAAGGCTCAGAGACTTTCTTTTATTACCTCAACACAGACCCCTTGCCATTCCGCCAGTGCTAGATATTGTGGATGATGTGTATACTGAATCCAGTTTAAATCCTGATTCTTTACCTCCAGCCCCAGTGATGCCTGATAGATACTACAGAGTCCCTGACTCACACAAATTCCTTTATAAAAGCCCTGTTGCTGACCCTGAAACTATTTTTCAGGGACCCAAAGGGGTTAAGGCCTCATCAGCAAAGAATCCAGTCCCCTCTGACAGAGATTCCAGAGCATTAGACAGATAGGGGAAGAAAGTATATACATCTGCAACTTTAGCAATGAGGGCCTTAAATTGCCAGTTTCACATGCTAAAATATCAGCAATTTTTGATGTCTCAGTTGAAACAAAAAATGCTTCCATATTCAGATCCTCCTAATTTAAAGGAAATGCAGGATTTATTGCATGCAACTGAACAAGTGGGAAAACATACTTTGCAATGTGGTTTTGATTCTTTAGAGGCCTCCTGTAGAGCAGCAGTTACAGGTTCTGTCATTAGAAGACATGCTTGGTTAAAAGAACATACATTACCAGATCATGTTAAAGCAAAACTATTGGATGCACCTTTGCAGCAGGATATGTTGTTTGGAGTTAAGGCAGAAGAGGTATTAAAGAAAATGGAGGATTAGGCAAAATCTATGCAAACCGTGAAGGATTTCTTACAGGTTCAGCCTCCTCGATTTAGCAGAAATTGGCCAACAAAGAATCTGTCCATTCCAGCTACAGACAGACCTCAAAGGCGCAGATACAGACGCCCAAGAGGTAGAGGTCAACCACAAGTTCCTTGCAGGCCTCGACAGTGGGGTGCACCAGGCCAGAAAGAAGAAGACAGGCCCCAACCATATAAAAAGCAGCCCCAATGACTTCCCACTACAGCTGCCAAACAGCTCTCTCTTGGCAGCCCCTTTGGGAGGAAAACTGGCACTTTTCTATCACAACTGGCATATGATCATCAAAGACAAATGGGTTCTCAACATTGTATCTCAAGGTTACAGGTTCCACTTTCACACTCTGCCAAGGTTAAAAGGAATGCCAAATCTGCCACCAAATCAATGGGCAGAGGCTCAAAAGCAAATAACAGCACTCATGGACATGAGAGCTATCCAAAAGGTATCACCACAGGAGCAAGGACAAGGATTTTACTCAAGACCCTTTCTGGTTCCCAGAAAGGACAAAGCCTGGAGGCCCATTCTGGATCTTTCTTCTCTAAACACTTACCTGGATGTTCCGAAATTCAAAATGTTGACATTACAGCAGCTTCTTCCCATGCTGGGCAAGAAAGCTTGGCTCGTAACCTTGGACCTCAAGGAGGCATACCTGCATGTCCCTATCGGACAAAACTGCAGAAGATACCTCCGATTCATAGCTGGTTCAATGCATTATCAATTCTCTGCTCTGCCCTTTGGCTTATCTACTGCGCCCAGGGTCTTCACAAAGTGCCTGGCACCAGTAATTGCATTTTGCAGACAGAAAGGAATTCAAATGTATCCGTACCTGGACGACTGCCTGATTCAAGCAGAGAGCAAGGACATTCTTCTAAAGCATCTGGCGTTTGTAAAAAAGTTATTAAGTTGCCTAGGGTACACAGTAAATGAAAATAAATCAAAACTAGTGCCCTCACAAGAGATAATATTCCTGGGTGCCAGCTTGAATACAACAGCCCAGATGGCATATCTCACTCCAGACAAGCAAGGACAACTGACTCAATATTTTCAATTGATGGCAACAAGAACCCATCTCCCTGCAAGAAAAATGCTGCAGGCCTTGGGTTACATGGCATCTTGCACACTACTAATTCCATATGTCAGACTGCATATGAGGAAACTACAATGGTACCTAAAGAATGTGTGGTCACAACACCGTCAAAGTTTGGAAACAGTTATACCACTAATTCCTTGCCTTCAACAGGAGTTTCGATGGTGGGCTCAAGCTTGTCACCTCAACAAGGGACAGCCTTTTACTCAACCCACAGCCAGGCAAACACTGACAACAGATGCATTGAATTATGCCTGGGGAGCACACATGGCAGGAAAATGTATTCAGGGCAAGTGGCCCGCAGAACAAAGGCATCTTCACATCAAACAAAAAGATATGCTGGCTGTACAAAATGCCCTTATAGCCTTCAAGGACCTGCTGCATCCAGGACAACTACTACCAAAGACAGACAACACCACAGTTATGTGGTACATAAACAAGCAATGGGGCACTCACTCTTATCCCCTCTGCAGACAAGCCATGACCTTGTAGAACACCGCTCTAAACTACCAAGTTCATCTGCAAGCACAATTCCTGCCAGGAGAGAAAAACACACTGGCAGACGACTTGAGCAGAAACATCATGGATCCCCACGAATGGGAATTGAATCCACAAATATTCAGAATGATAACACAGAAATGGTGGAGCCCGGACATAGATCTGTTTGCATCCCCAATGAACTGCCAGCTACAGAAATTCTGCACAAGGACTTACCATCCACAAGTATGGAAAGTGGATGCCCTCTCATTCAGCTGGAGAAATCTACAAGTATATGCTTTCCCACCACTACCTCTCCTTCCAAAGGTACTCATAAAAGCCAGGCAAGAAGAGCCAAAGATGATCCTGATTGCACCAGACTGGCCACGCCAGCACTGGTACCCAATCTTAAAGAACTTAGCACAAGGACCACCCTGGATTTTGCCTCAAATCCCACATCTGCTGACTCAACACAACAATCGGATACTTCACAGCCAGCTAAAGACTTTAAATCTAGCTGCATGGAAGATTCTTTAGTCAAGCAAGCAATGCCTCTCTCCAAAGCTGTTATGGATGTCATTCTGGAGGCCAGAAGGCCTAGTACCAGGAAAGCCTATTTGGATAAATGGAAGAGATTCTGTGCCTGGAACCAGGCTCACAGCTTTGACCCTCTTGTCCCAAATATTCCTCAGATACTACAATATTTAACTGAGATGCTGGACAAGGGTCTCTCCTTTTCATCCATCAAGACGCCTCTGCCATCTCTGCTCATTACAACACGGATCCACCAATTTTCTCTAATCCTTTGCTAAAACAGTACCTCAGAGGGGCTAAAAACATAAGACCGCCCCGTAGAGCACTTACTCCAACTTGGGACCTCAACTTCGTGTTGGAAAAATTAACTTTACCTCCTTTTGAGCCAGCTAATGCAGCAGATTTAAAATATATATCTTGGAAAACTGCTCTGCTCCATGCAATAACATCAGCATGAAGAGTTTCAGAATTACAGGCACTAATAGCAGTGGAACCTTTCATCATTTTCCACCAAGACAGGGTGTCTTTAAGAACTAATCCTACGTTTATGCCAATTGTGGTATCAAGTGTGGCTCTAAACCAAACTGTTCACTTGACAACTTTTTATCCAAATCCACAGAATAAAGGGGAGAGACTACTGCATTCTTAGGACATACACAGGCAGTTACACTTCTACTTGGACAAAACCAAAGCTTTCAGAAAATCTGAGCAATTATTGGTAGTATATGCTGCAGGAGCACAGGGAAAAGCCATTTCAAAACAGACAATTTCAAAATGGATAGGGCACTGTATACGTTTCTGCTACACACACCATGGGAAACCTGTATCTAACAGCATTAGATCTCACTCCACCAGGGCAACAGCCACTTCAACTGCCTACCTCAGAGGAGTACCTACCAAAGATACATTTTGGAAGCAGCAACTTGGAGTTCTGTACATACCTTCACTAAGCATTACCATCTGCCTCTCTACTCTAAATCCAGAGCTGACTTCGCCACTGTAGTGCTGCAGGGCCTTATAGCCACCCCTAATGCCTTATAGAACCAGCCACCCTACCGCAGCTTTGGGATTCTACCCAAGTGTAATGACTGCAGCAGTGTAACACGATGAACATAGTACAGTTTTGTACCTACAATAAATGTAGATGTTAGAGTGTATACACTGCTGCAGTCCAGGTTACCCTCCCTCCTTCCCCTCTTACTTGCTGGTACGTACCTGTGTCTTGTACCCTTTACTACCTATGGGGAGTATTTGCTGGTAACTGAATGTTGTTGATTGCTTTTCTTATGTATGTTTTATTAGCAATTTGAATTGCCTACCTCTTTGGGGGCACCTGACATCTGGGGCAAGAAAAACTGAAGAAAATGGCGTCGGCTGCATCTTATATACCCCTGTCACACTGACGTCAGGGAGGAGGCGACAGCAACTGACGCCGGACCAAGACTTTGGAATTCAGGTCGGCTAGGGAACTGCCTGACGGCAGGATAACCCAAGTGTAATGACTGCAGCAGTGTATACACTCGAACATCTACATTTATGGTAGGTACAAAACTGTACTTTAAGAGCAATCCATTTGGATTTAGTTCAGTTGTAACACTTATTCTTTTTATTACAAAATTGCTTAAATAACTGTTGCAGAGAAAAATGTAACATAGCCATAAAATTCTTAACACTTTTATTATGATATGGCAGTATGAAGCAACTTTTAGACAATCTTAGAGGTGTCTTAATGCTGAAGTCAGAGATATTTACTCTAATTGACTTGTTTTCTTAATGATTTTATTGCCTTGTTAATATGTGTATATAAAGGGGGATTTTTTTTTTATGTACAACATACTGTTAAGTATTTTGCATGACATTACTATAATTTTGTGTATCTTTTTTGTACTGGCATATGTTGTAAATCAACTAAAATATCCCTATTAAGTTGTCCACATTCAAAACGAGGAAAGCTAGTGCTACCAGTGTCTTTATCCCAAGGTTGGAGTAGCTTTGCCTATTACGGCATTCAGGTTAATTGTATAATACCGCTTTTACTCCAAACAGTTGAGAACAAAAATCCCTTGTTTCATTCACCTGTCTTATTAAAAGACAACAGCAATGCTTTAAACTTCAGATAACCAACTGGTTGGCTACCTGTAACAAGGAGGGCTGCCTTTCTGCTCAGCTTTTTAATTTTTTCAGCAATGGATGCTATCTACCTATAGCAAGCAAAGTGTATATAATAACTTCTTCATACTGTCTGCACAACCTAGGTGTTTTCCTTTTACTTAAACTTTAAATGTGAAGTTCAATCTCGCCGTTCATTCTTTACTGATGGGTTCGGAGCCGATCCATTGGCTCTGGTACGGCTGTATGCAAAGCTCAAGGTTTTCCAGTAGCTCAAGGCCAAGCCCCTATCCCATGGTGCATTGTGAATTACCCCAGATCTAGTTTGCCGTGGCATCTGATCGGAGGTTCTAGTACAAGCTCGGACCAGTACTTTTTTTCAAAACATATTTATTAGCAGTTTTCTAAAAATTGTTGCTAAATAGTTTGCTAGTTAGGTAGTTCGCTTTGTATAGATTCTTAAAAGCTTCCCTTTCCCGATTATTTAGCGTATATATATATATATATATATCGGCCTCGTGTGTTGTTGGCCTTGTTCCTTTCTGTTGTGTTTAGTATCTCTGCAGAGATATTTTTATATATATATATATATATATATATATATATATATATATATATATATATTTATATTTATTTATTTAACTCTTTCTAGTGTTGGCCTTTTGTATTTTGGCCTTAGATTAGTAGTTAACTCTCATTCCTGTCAGGCTCATTTTTTTTCTTTTTGCAGTTTAGGGACTAGTAGTTTACTTACATTTGGTGTGACATTTTTTTCTTAGGCTCCTTTGTGTGGTGTGCTGTTAGAGCCTAGGTTTTGTGTTGAGTAGCTTAACATATTGTGTGCATTTTTTCTTAGGCTCCTTGTGTGTGTGTTAGAGCCTAGGATATTCCTGATTATCGGATCTGTGTTTTCCTTAGTAGCATAATGGCAGATGACAAAGATAAACACCCAAAGTCTGGGTTTAAAAAGTGTCCAGACTGTGGTCAAAAAATGTCTGTCACTGATGGACATGTAACTTGTGTTTACTGCTTAGGAGCTGTCCATTTGCAGGAGTCTTGTAACATTTGTCATTCATTTTCCTCGAGAGTGTTGCTAGAGAGGAAAAGGAAATTGGTAGACAGAGGCTTGTTAAAGCATCTCTTTCAAGAAGCTTTAAGTGACCAGGATGTGGCCAGCAAGTCTTCCAAGTCTTCTAGATCCTCTGGGGCCTCTAAGGACTCTAAGCAATCTAAAAAATTGGAGGATTCTGTGACATCGGCTCCACAGACCTTGGAGCCGACTGTCTTTTCTTTTCGGAGCCGGCCCACAGCCTTGGAGCCAGTATCCGAAAGGCCTCTATCTCCACTGCTTCAGTTGGCACCGTCGGTGCATTCTTCTAGGTTTTCTGTCAGCCTGTCAGATTTTGAATATGGTTCGATTGGTGCAGAAGCTTTTACAGGCAGCAGGCCTTGCAAAATTGTTGTCGGCTCCAACCCAAGCGGCTTCGGAGCCGAAGACCACTACTCCTCCTCCAAACCATACCAGACCTTCGAAGCCAGGGGAAGCAGATCTGTTGATCGTGGAGCCAAGACCTGCTCCAGTGTCCTTGGCTCCATCCACTCTGACATCCTCAGTGCTGTCCGGGGACTGTAGGAGCCGACACTCTCCAGTCGGATCCGGGGAAGATGGTCGGACCGACTTGGTGCCGACTCTTCCTCTTGGAGCTTCGGCTCTGATGAGCTCGTCTTCTACCTCCGGCTCGGAGCCCACGGCCTTGGTGCGGGAGGGGTTATCAGTTCCTTCGGGTCCATCGACTCTCTCACATCGGAGCCATGGTGCCGTCGAAGCCATGAGGAGAGCCTTGCCCCCCCCCCCCCCAAGACATCCTCAACTTCAGGCCTTGCTTCATCATCCCCCAAAATGCCTGTCTGCTTCTGCTTCCACCGTCCAGGCTAGGCATAGAGACCCAGAGCCTCAGGTAGCCCACAGGGTGGCCCCCCCCCTGCTCTTCCAAGGTCTCCCTAGAGGCTCCCACTGAGGAGGTTCCCAGGAAAAGATTGTGCAAGGGGAGACACCTGGACTCCCCACAGGAATCTTTAACATCTGACACTGACTTGGATGAGTCAGAAGGGTCCCCGCAGTCTCCCTCTGAGGATATCTCCTTTGCTGAGATACTAGAGATCCGTAGGCAAAGGGGTGATTGGCAGTCCAAAAACCCCACTGAGGATGAGTTGGTTCTCCTGAAGGCTTTTGGGTCTCAACCCTCCACCTCTTGGGTGTGTCTGCCCTTCGATGAGCTCATGCAGTTGGTCTCTCGGAAGGCGTGGGAGTCACTGGAGTCCATGGAGCCTGTCCCTAGGAGGCCTAATAAGTTTATATCCGCTCCACCAGATAAAACTTTCTTGTCCAAAGGAGTCCCTGTTGATGCCATGGTGGTGGTGGCCATCAAAAAGGAAATGTCTAAGACTTCCTCATCTATTCATCCTCCTAATAGAGGGTCTAGGATGATGGATAGATGTGGGAAATGCACGTTTTACTTTTACTCTCCGTTCATTGAACTATTTGACCCATTTCACTAGGTTGCAAAGAGATTTCCTTAAGGAGTTGGGAGATGCTCTTCAGGGTACTGTAGCTGCAGGGACCTCTGACAAAGTTGCTACCCAGCTTGCTACTCTAAATTCTATTGTCAACTCATCCATGCGTCTCGTATCAAATGCAGCTGATGGAATGAGTAGGGCAGCGGGTATAGGAATCGCTTTCAGAAGACGTTCCTGGATGCGCTTGTGTTCCTTCACGGAGCCCTTTGTCTTCATTCATAAACACCCCTTTTGATGGCTCATCCCATTTTGGGCCAAAAGTGAAGGAAACTTTGACCAGGTGTGAACTGGAGGGAATGACAGTCTGCCATCAGAGTCTGTTTTGCCACCCCTACTCAGCCTTACCCCAAAGGCCAAAGGGGGAGGACAGATGTGGTTCCGGAAAGCCCAAGGAGCCTTTCAGGGCACACATGGTGAACCTCCCTCTAGGGGCAGAGGAGGGGGTAATAGTGGAAGACGCCTACCTTGCGGCAGAGGGGTCTGCAGCATCAGGGTGACAGAGATCACTTCTCTTGTCAATCCTACCAGCGCTCCTGAAAGCAGGCCCAACTGTTCTGCTCTGGAGGCAGTCAGGGGTTGCTTATCTTTGTATCCAGATGCCTGGCAAGAAATAAGACAGCTAGGTACAAAGTATAATTTCCAGAGGGTACTTCACACCTTTCTCCACCCCCATCCATAAGGAGAATCCCGAACATTCCACCCAGTTACAGGGAACAAGCAACTATAGAGGTCCACAAGTTGGTAGAAAAGAGTCATCCAGCCAGTCACAGCAGACCAAACAGGATTCGAAACTTACTCAAGGTTCTTTTTGGTTCCAAAGAAAACAGGGGACTGGAGACCCAAGTTGGACCTCAGCAGACTCAACTAATATGTGAAGAAAGAGAAGTTCCGGATGGTCACGTTACTGTCTATACTTCCCTTTTTAGAGAAAGACAATTGGATGCGCTCTAAATCTCAAGGATGCGTGCTACCACATAAAAATGGCCAGGCCATCCAGAGATCACCTGCGTTTCCGGCTGGGAGCCAATCATTATCAATTTCGAGCCCTGCCCTTTGGTCTCACTACAGCCCCCAGAGTGTTCACCAAATGCATGGTCAGTGGTCACGGCTCACCTGAGGCGTCTAGGATTCCAGGTGTTTCCGTACTTAGACGATTGGCTCCTTACCACCACCATCAGGCATCAACTGATTCAGGCAAGGGAATACACTCTGGCACACTGCAATCACTTGGGCATTACAGTCAATTCATAAAAGTCTGCCTTGTCGCCATCGCAGCATATCGTTTTTATTGGGGCAGAGTTAGACACTTCAACCACCTCTCTAAGACTACCAATCAAAAGAGTCTTTCTTCATCAGCATATCAGCACATTGGTATTGAAAGACAGAGCACCAGCTTCAGAAGTTCTAAAAGTATTGGGGTTGATGGCTGCAGCAGTCCTGGCCATACCATTCGCAAGAATGCATATGCAGATTCTTCAATGGCTGTTGCTCACTCAATGGTCTTATCAGGAACTTCCAATGGATCATATGATTTTAATTACGGGCTCTTGCAGGAAAGATCTCCAGTGGTGGTTGACTTCATGTATCCATAGGATCCCCTTTGTCCTACCCCCACCAGTAGCCACTGTGACCACGGACGCTTCCCTGATAGGGTGGGGGGGCATTTTCAGGGAAAGACTGCCCAAGGCACATGGACTGATCGAGTCACATTTGCATATCAATGTTCTGGAGATGAGAGCAGTACCTTTGGCATTGCAGTACTTCAGGACTCTCTTCCCCTAGGAACAATTGCAATTCAGACTGACAATATGTCAGTAGTCTGGTACTTGAACAAGCAGGGGGAACCAAGTCTTTACCCCCTTTGCTAAGAAGCCCTCAGAGTTTGGCAGTGGGCTGTTTTCTCCCAGTGCTTTTTGTTAGCAATGCACATTCCGGGGAGATCCAACATGATAGCAGACAAACTGAGCAGGGCAATCTTGTTGCCGCATGAGTGGTTCCTCAAGAAAGAGATTTCTGACAGGATTTTCTGCAAATGGGGCCAGCCTTGCTGCAACCTTTTTGCCAGCCACATCAACACGAAATGCAGAAGCTACTTTGCCCTGATTCCTCCTCTGGGAGAAGCCTCGAGAGATGCAGTCGTACACGATTGGCCCCCGGGTCGTCTCTATGCATTTCCACCAATCCCATTGATACCCAGAGTTCTACAGAAAGCAAAATCCCTGGGAAGGACCCTCATTCTTATAGCCCCTCATTGGCCTCGGCAGATTTGGTTCCTGACACATCCAGCGGGGGACCTCCAGCCTTCTCTGCAATCACAGAAGCTGACAGCTTGGCTGCTCCAGTTCCCCTCATAGCCAGGCTTCATAACTTCTCCAATGAGACAAAACAGATCCTTTTGTCTTCTCATAAGCTGTCCACTAGAAGATTATATCTTAGTAAGTGGAAGAGATTTTCCATATGGCCTTCTAAGCAGAACATTGATCCTTACTAAGCCCCCTTGACATCCATACTAGAATTCTTGACTATGATCTTTAATAAAGGAGCAGCAGCTGCAACAGTTCAGTTCAGTTGGATGCCATATCTAACTTTCATCTCGGAATTGATGGGCTAAATATAATGTCCCACAAGTTATCCAAGGCCTTTCTCAAGGGAACATTTCAAATAAGACCTCCAGTGAAAACTCCCTATTCTCCTTGGAATCTAAAGTTTATGCTGTCTCGTATAATCCTTCCCCCATTTGAACCAGCATCATCATGTGACCTCAAATATTTGTGGAAAACCATTTTTCTGGTAGCTATTACTTCTGCCCGCAGAGTGTCAGAACTTCAAGCTTTATCTATCAGCCCTCCTTATTTGATTTTTCATGCTGATAGAGTTTCTCTTAGGACAAACGCCTTTTTTGCCCAAAGTTTGTTCAGAATCTAATATCAACCAAGTCATTGAGTTACCAGTTTTCTTCCATAATCATTCCAATAAGTTGGAGTATATGCACAAACTCGATGTTCACAGACAACTCGGATTTTATTTGGATAGAACAAAAGATATCAGGAAATCAGACCAGCTCTTTGTTTCATTCTCTGAAGCCAAAAGGTAGACCAGTGTCTAAAACAACTCTGTCTAAATGGTTATCTGATTGTATCACCTTTGTCTATGCAGCTGCTAATATGCCTTTACAACACAAGATTAAAGCTCACTCAACTAGAACAGCTTCTACATCCTCTGTGTTCCAAGCCAAATTGCCCCTTGATGACATTTGTGCAGCAGCCACATGGTTTAAACCTCATACCTTTATCACTCATTACAAAGTTAAGGCCTCCAGGGACAGGGCTTCTTTTGGGTCTACGGTTCAGAAGAATGTACTCCCGTGAGCCACCCGAGATTGATGGTGCTAGGGACTACTACCCATCAGTAAAGAATGAATGGCAAGATTAAACAACTTCACATTAAGAAGGTATGTACTCCCCATAACATTCCGCGTGAGTTGTTCATCTCGCCTTCATTCTTACATCCCTCCTTTCTTCCCCCTCCTGGCTGATAGTTGACCTAGAGGTAGGTGCCATCCTGGTTGCTCAATTCTTCTTCCTCTCCATAAGAGGATAGCTCATTTATATGGATATAGTACTATCAGCAAACAAGATCTGAGGTAATTCACAGTGCATCGTGGGATAGGGGCTTGGCCTCGAGCTACTGGAAGACCTCGAGCTTTGCATACGGCCATACCGAAGCCAATGTATCGGCTCTGAACCCATCAGTAAAGAATGAAGACGAGATGAACAACTCGCATGGAACGTTATGGTAAGTACATAACTTCTTCTTTTGCTATTGCCAGATACTGCATGTTACAGAGGACTTGTTCTGCTTAGACATCACTGCACGATGGGCATGAGACTGGACAATGAGTAGAACAGATGCAAAAAAAAAAGCTTTCCATGGCTGTGAGAATTGTACAATACCCAACTGACCTGATCTTGCCTCCTTTCTCTCCCTTAACATATACACTGATGTTATGCATTTTGCAAGGCACCTACCAGCTGTTTTTTAATCCATCAAGACATCAGAAAATGCAGTAACTACACATTCACATAACTTCTTGAGGTAAATCTTATTGAAGCCTTCAGAAGTACCTGCTTTGGAGACCTTAAAGTCTGCCTACATCAAATTAATTCCCACCATAACCATGATTCTTACTAGTACACTAGTTTCTGTATAATTTTGGAGATTGAAACCTTTGTAAATACCATACTTTGTATACTATTAAGGGTAACATTGAGTTAAAGTACCTAATTTTCCAGGTCATATTTTATACTAATGTATGTTACCCTTCTGTCATCATTTCTCAACAAAACTTTTCTGTACCACTTTAACAGTGTAGCTTTTATGTTACTGTTATATTTATTGTGTACTGGTGGAAGGAAACATTTCTGTACCCAAATTTTCCATTCTGCCATCTTTTCAGTCTCCAGCAAAATGTCCTTATCTGGCTTCTACATCTGCACCACCAGTGTTTTCTCCCATGTGTTCCAAAAGGCAGAGGACTTAAGGGGTGTTATTAACTAACCTTAGATAACACTTGTTTTCTTAGGCTGGAATCCTCACAGAAACGCACTGCTAAGTTAAAAGAACTCTTGCTTTACTCACTCCAATCTAGACCCACTTTGAGCTGTAAATGTCTTTTTATCAGCTTCCCATCCCCTCTCTACCCTAACTGAATATCTTTAAATGCCCTTCCATTCACTGTTGCAGTGTTCTGAACATTTGGGATTCCTTGCCTGGGGTAGCCCAACATCCAGCCAGTGTACTAAAGACTTGTGTTGCTTTAAGGTACGCCATACATCACACGTATGCCCCTTGCATAGCGTAGGGCATAAGTGACTTCTGGATGTACCATCCTTAGAACTTCTTTGCCACCAGTTTGAACGCCATCTCTTGATTGTTGGTTTGAACATTTCCGTTCCAGTGCTGGTTCGCCAAGCCATTGCAGATAAGTGTCAGGTCAGGGTTCCTTTTTATTTGTCTTTTCCTTTTGTTGCTTGTGTGGTTTCATGTCATCCAAGAAGGGTAAATGGCTGTGTGGGAGACTGGTTCCCATAAAGACCACTATGAACAGTGTTTGTTTTGCCTTGGAGCTTTGCAAAATCATAAGTCCTGTTCCATCTGTCAGGTTTTACCCGTAATACTTTGCAGAATAGACTTTCTTCTTTAACATTGTATCTTGAAAATCAACATCTTAAACTCCTCATGAAAGGTACGATGGAGGGAACTTCCCGCTCCAAGGGACTGCCATCAGAGAAGAAGGCCAAGAAGCCTAGGCCGGAATCTTTAGCTGTTCAGCCTCCACCGGATGTCTCTCCTGATGTGAGTGAATGCCTGGATGTTTGTCTGGCTTTGTCAGATTCCTGTGCCACGACCAAGTTGCAGGCTAGCAGGGGATCTGGCTTTAAGCACATCTGAAGAGGCTTTGCAGACATCCATTTTTGGATTCTGATGAGGGTTCCCTTGTTTACTTTTCTCTGATTCCTTCTCCTTTGGGCTCTGGGTCTGATGAAGAGGAATCTACCAATACTGATACTCCCTTTGAAGAGATTTCTTTTGGGGAAACAATCTTCTAGAGTGATGGAGTTCTTATAGGATTGTGCTCAGGTCTCCAATATTCATAAAAGGTTCTATGAGTCGCTGCAGATGGAATATCCTAAACCTTCTGCTGTTCCTCCTGTTTCGGCTGCTTTGCTGGATGCGTTTTCTAATCTCTCTAAAGCTCCAGACTCTCAACTCCTATAACAAAACTGATAGGTTTTATAGGGTGCCTGAGAACTGTAACTTTTTGGACAAGTATCCTGCTGCTGACCCCTCAGCGGTGTCTGTAGCCTCTGACAGACCCTCTCAGTTACTTCCTTCACACAGATAATTGCCCTCTGATAAAGACAGCAGAACTATGGGAAAGCTTGGTAAGAAGGTTTACACCTCAGCTCCCTTGTTTTTTAGGGCTATTAATTATTAGACCAACCAATATGTCCATGTATGTGTTGGCTGTCCTATCCCAGGCTTGTCAGTTTATATCTGTTTTTCCAAACTCTGATGGTAAAACTTTTGCTCTTTTCCTGTTAGGGACCTCCTTCCAGGTAGCTCATCATTCCATCAAGTGTAGTTATGATGCAGCAGATGCTTCTTTGGCTGCTGCTTTTGTGTCTCTAATGAGGTATTCTTGGCTTTGGCTTCAACCTTTGCCTGATGATATTAAGGCTAAGTTGATGGACGCCCCTCTTGATAATAAAAACTTGTTTGGTGAAGCTGCTGCTGATTTAAGTCCCTTCAGGATTAGGGAAAGGCTTTGTAAGAACTCAAACATATTTGTTTCTCCTGTTCCTAAATTTCAGAGCAACTACCCCAATAAGCCAGATTTTGATGTCCTATTCTAATGTTGCATTATTCTTTATAAGCGTGATACTCTGCCAAGGGCAACAAGAGCTTTTAAGTACTGCTAGTATGTGAGATGTTGCACAAGTGACATTCGCATGTACAAGCCTCAGAATTTCTCTGCCACCAGTCCCAACGCCATCTTCAATGGTCTGTCTGTTCACCTGAGTCATTTGTTGCTGGTCCAGTTTTCAGATAAGTGCCCTGTTGGGGTTTTTCTTTTTCTCTTGTTACTGCTTTTTGTTGAGGGTTTCATGTCATCCAGGAAAGGTAAGTGCCAGTGTGGGAGATAGATTCTACATAAGGACAGTCACAACCTGTATCTCTTGTTTGGGACCTATGCATGACCACAGATCCTGCTCTATTTGCCAGACCTTCATCCCAAAGTCCCTACATAGCAGTCTTTCATCCCTAAATATTTACTTAGAAAATCAGTGACTGAAGTGTTTAGTTAGGGACATTATGGAGGGTACGTCTGGACCTACTGTTGAGCCTTTGTTGGAAGAAGGCAAAGAAGCCGACGCCTGAATCTTCAGCTGTGCTTTCTGCCTCTGATGTCTTTCTCAAGGTCAGTGACGAACCAGAAATCCATCCAGAGGTCAGCTCAGGTTCCTTGGCATGAAAGGCTGCGGAGGTCATCTGTGACGTCCCTTGTCTGGGCCAGTAGTCAAGGAGCCTGAATCCTCACCACTGACACGAGAGGGATGCTCACTTATGACAAAAATAGATACAGTATTTTCAGATGCAGCTGTCTGAACCAAGCAGTTTCCCTTAAGAGCACACAGAGAACACACACAGTCCAGGATGTGGGTTTCTCTGTCTCCATCCAGGTCCCCAATAAGACTTCCCACTGGCACAGCTATAGAGTTGAGTCCTCAGTTGAGTGTCCAAGCTAAGTCTTCCACCACTCTCTCTGAAACCAGTGCTGTGTGTCCCTGCTCCAAGCAGCTGACATACACATTCTTTGAGATTTGATTTACATACACACACACACACACACACACACACACCACCTGGGAAAGGTTGGCACAGATTTACTAGCTATGCCCCCTTCTGCCCAGACTGTGATGTAGTTACACTGCCACCAGACACTCCAAAGCCAGCTGTTCTAAGGATCTTAAAAGGCTACCCAATTGTACTGAGTGAAATCAATATTATAGAGTTTGAACAATGTGATAAAGCTCTCAGGAGTGGCAAATACTCTGAAATGGTAAAATATTGTCTAAAGGACCAGCTGCAATGAAAAGTTTAAATGTTTGATAAATAATAAAAGAACACAAAAACACTAAGTATCTATTTACTGTAAACAGAGTTTGTCACAGGAAATATTAAAATGACACATGAATAGATTCACACAGTTACAGAAAAACAGTACTTAACTAATCTCACTATATTTTCCTAACTGATCTGAAGAATTACTATTCCCTGGTCACTTACTAGAGCAAGGCAAGATGAAGTAGGTGAGTGGTGCTCCTTTGTCAGGTTCCAAAAACAGTCTGCCCTGAGACTTCAGTCTGATCTAGTATGCTGGTTGAAGGCCTGTTGTGTCTTAGTTCTGACTTTAGGACTTGGGCTTTAGACTTAGGCTTGGGCTTTAGGACTTAGTTCTGACTTAAGCACTTGGGCTCCAAAACCAGATGTTTTACATTAGGAAGGTTTGTGGTCTAGACTCTTGTGGTGGGAGAGTGTGGCCTACACTGTTTTAAGCTGGGAATGGCTGGTGAATTGCTGTTTTATTTAAACTCTTTTTTGCTGTTGTGACTGATTTTTATGCAGTTTGAATTTCTAGTATGTCCTCATTTTATAGCAGAATCTAGGCTGGTATCACTTGAGTACTAAAACCAGCACCTCACCAAGATACTGAAAGATCTGAGGCCTGTTTTTGCTCTTATATTGCACTTTTAATTTGTATTTGCATTCTACTGTCTGTCTGAATCGTCTCAACTATTTTTACCATATTTTAACTCTATACAGTACTAGTTTAGCTGTAGCATAGCCCAGTTCCAGGTCTGCTGTTTCTGGCTCTGTTTTGTAACTTCTGAGCATCAAATTCAATCCATCTTTGTTGGTGAAGGCTCTTCTGCACCCTTGTGGGAGGAGAGTGCTATCTGAGTCCCATCTAATCGAGGGTGATTGGACTAGAGTTCAGTGTGTCCTTATTGGCTAGTTTGAGTTAAAAGGGTTATTTCTTGATCTGAAGTAGTTTACTTCATTTGGTCTTCAACCTGTGGGAATACGGATCCGTATCGGATCTGAGCCGGCAACTATTGCTAGCATCAGCTCCGAGCTCCAGACTCCTCCCCTTACCCATAATACACCTCCACTGCCTTCCATCCCCAGATCTCGTTTGCTGCAATTTGCTTATACATAGTGTCTTCTGAGCTCCAGCTAGCCGTGAGTTATTTAACTTTGTGAGTAAAAAACTTCCTTTTTTTCGTCAGTTTAGGTTAGCATAGGTATCCTTTCTCCTCTCCTATCGCTTTGGCTTTGAGTGTTAGCTAGTTAAGAGTAGTTTGTTCTGTGGTGCCCCTCCCCCTTCAGTGTTCTATAGACTAGTGTGGTGAGTGTGTGTTTGACTTTTTAGAAAGTGTTTGCTTGTCTTTTTCAAGGCTTTCTTTCTACTTAGAATGGCTGAAAAGCTAGTCTTTAAGCGCTGCACAGAGTGTTGGCCATAAGCTCTCCCCAGCAGATTGGCTACACACTGTATGTGTTGTGCTTGGGTGTGGCCCACCTTAGTGTGGATTGCAACATTTGTGCGTGCTTCAAACCCTGTGCTTTAAAGGATAGGAAGGCCAAGTTGGCCCTCAAAGGTGTTTCTCCTACCGACTCTTTCCTCGTCTTCTGCTTCAATCACAGCAGCTGCTGTGACTGCTTCTCCCTCCTCTCTTCCTCTGGCTTCTCCTCCCTCCTAGGCTGAGACTCAAATTCCTGTATCTAAGCCTGTGGTAGCAGAGCAGAAGAGAGGTAGAGAAAGGGAGAGAGAGTTGAAGATGAGGGAAAAGAGGAAGAGGTCCCCGGACCTCGCTTCACCTAGCAAAACCCCACAGACCCATGATTTCCCTTGGCCCCAATCTCCAAGGTTCTCCCCGGAGCCGGAGGAGGCACGTCCAGTCTCTCGGGCCTCGGTGCCCTGACCCACCAGGTTGGAGTCCGTGGCTTTGTCACTGTTAAACCCGCTCCTTGTCGGATATGGATCTGGATAAGATGATGCGCTTTATCCATACAGAGATCCAGATGGGGGTCTTGCCAGTCCCCCTCCCTCTGGAGGGGGGAGCTCGCTTCTTTTCTTTCAACCCATTTCTCCTTCTCCGATCTGTCCTTCGGCTTTGGAGTACTCTGATCCAAGATTGGCTTTGGTCAGTGGGTCGGCACTGATGGTACTTGTTTCCTCGATGCCGACAGCGGCCTTGAGCGTTTCGGATCTGAGCCGCTCAGAGCTGGAGCTTGGGTGTCAGATTCAAGGGAGTGAAACCTTTCCCATCGGCTCCGACTTTCAGGCCAGGTCCCCTCCCTTGGAGCTCCGTCCACCTCAGGCCCAGCTCTGATTCTCATGTCGGACCCAGGGAGACGGCCTCCTTATTAGTTTCCCAGGAGGTTCGCTCTCCCTCAGCGTTCAATGTGGTAGAAAGGGCCAGCTCTGTCTGATCGAGACCTCTGACCACCCCCTCGGGGGGACTCCTAGATCCACTCGGCTCTGTCTACGGTCCCATTGTCTTACCAGAGGGACAGCCCATGCTCAAAAAGCCCCAGACTGTTCCCTCTGAGGAACAAATGGCTTGCGAGCACCCACCCGGAGAGCCCCACTGGAGATGTGCCTCGCAAGCACACGTGCAAGAGGAGGCACTTGGACTCCCGAGTCCCTCACCGAAGACATGGATTTAGATGATGGAGAGGGTTCCCCAAGATCACTTCCCGAGGATGTCTCCTTTGGAGACATCATGGAGTTTGTGCGCCAGCGGGGAGGTTGGTTCATAGGTTGGTACTAGGCTGTCGGCCCCCGGGCCTATACAAGCCTAGCCATAACAATTCCCTGGCTATTTCTTCCCACACTGTTTACTTCCCTGGACCCCTGTCTAGCAGGAGGCATCCATGGTCTGCCCCCAAACCCTCTTTTGATGAGTATGTGTTCCTGGAGTCTTTCGGCACTGGCCCGTCTACTTCCTGGGTGTCCTCTCCCATGTATCCTTTGGTGAATTTGATCACCTCGCTGGCATGGAAGGAACCGGACACCATGGAGCCTGTCTCCAAGCGACCCGATAAAATTTTAAGCCCCCCCCCCCCATTGATAGGCCATTCTGGAATAAGGGCTCCTCTGTGGACACCATAGTGGTAGCAGTGGCCACTAAGTGGGAACTTAACCAGGAGAGTTCCTTGGTCCACCCTCCCAACTGGGAGTCACGGATGATGGACCACCTAGGGAAGCAGGTGTATGCTTCAGCTACCTTTTCAGTTAGGGAGCTGAATTATTTGGCCCATGTCACTACACTCCAACGCGACCTGGTAAAGTAGCTGGAGAAGTCCCCCCCCCCCCAAGTACATGTCACAGGAGGACAAGGCTTTGTTCTCCGCGAGGATGTCCACTCTAAAAGCGGTATCTAATACGCCCATGCGACTCCCCTCCCATGCTATGGAAGGAGTGGGTTAGGGCGGCTGGGTCTGGCGTGTCCATGAGACGTAATGCCTGGCTCAGGGTTATGTCAATTTTCTGAACCCTTCAAGGTGTCGTTTGCCAGTGCCCATGATGACGGCTCTACACTCTTCGGTAAGTCCATCAGAGAGACATTAGCCCAGAGTGAGAAGGACGGGAAGACACTGTCTGCCGTCAGGATCTGCTTCTCTAGCCCTCAAAGGTCCTTTTCTCAGAACCAGAGAGGGCAAAAGAAGATGTGGTTCTGGAAGTCTCAGTATTCCCGGGACACTTAGGATTCTTCTTCCCCAGAGGCAGAGGGGGACAGAATGGACGCTGGCCCAGAGGTAGAGGGGGTCTGTGGAACTTCAGGTCTCGAAAACCTTTCTCTGACAGACCCCGAGGGGTTGCCGGACTGCTCTAATCTGGAGGCAGTTGGGGAATGATTATCCTTGCATTGAGCGGCATGGGAGTCCATAACAATGTACTGCTGGGTGCTTCAAATCATATCCAGAGGATACTCTATCCCCTTTGTGGGTTCCACCATATCTCCCAGACACCTCCCAGACGTTCCACCCACGTAAAGGGAGGCAGCAGCACAGGAAATTTCCAAGCTGCTAGTAAAATGAGCCATCAAAACCGTCCCCCCAGATCGGTCTTCTACTCCAGGTTCTTTTTGGTGCCAAAGAAAACAGGGGACTTGACACCCATTCTGGACCTCTCTACCCTGAACCTGTCTGTTGCCAAAGAGAAGTTCCGTATGGTCACTCTACAGTCCATTATGCTGTACCTGCAAGAGAGTGACTGGATGTGCTTGTTAGATCTCCAGGATGCTTACTGTCACATAAAAATGCACAGAAGCACCAGGAGGTTCCTCCATTTCTGGCTAGGAGTCAATCATTACCAATTTTGAGCCCTACCCTTTGGTCTCACCACAGCCCCCAGGGTGTTTACGAAAGTGATGGCGGTTGTAGCGGCTCACCTGAGGCTTCAGGAGATTCAGGTCTATCCATACCTGGACGATTGGCTCCTCACTGCTCCTACCAGGTGTCTACTTTCCCAAACCAGGGATTACTTCGTGACGCCCTGAGTTTGGGAATCACAATCAACACATCTAAATCTCTTAGTTCCTGTACAGGTGATAGACTACATTGGAACCAAGATAGATACTCTTCAGTGCAAAATATTTCTGACCTCGGAGAGAGTTCAAAACTGGAGGATGCATGTCTTCCTGATCTACCGTTCTCATCTTCCAGTTGCAGAATCAGTGGTGAGGGCCCTAGGCACTATGGCGGTGACCATAACTCTTCATCCGTGTCCTTGGTTACACATGCGGATTCTTCAGTGGTCCATGTTTGAACTGCCACTGACATCCTATCCATCTAAGTCGAATGTGTCTGTCGTCCCTCATATGGTGGATGAGCTCTCCGGACATTTTGGAGTGATGACCCTTTGTTCCAACCCCAGCCCAAACCACAGTGACCACAGATGCCTCCCAACTTGGGTGAGGGGGCATTGTGCGGGCAGGACAGTCCAAGGCCTGTGGTCCCCCATAGAGACCAGCTTTTGCATATTAATGTCCTAGAGATGAGGGTGGTCCTCCAAGCGTTGCAGGCCCTTCATGCCTTTCTTCCTCTGGGGACGATTGCCATTCAGTCAGACAACATGTCAGTAGTCTGGTATATCCGTAGTCTGGTATATCAACAAACAGGGAGGGACCAGATCTTACCCCCTTTGTCGCAAGCCCATGAGAGTGTGGGAATGGGTGATCTCCACCTGTCGCTTTCTCATCTCAATGCACATTCCGGGACGGTCCAACATTCTAGCTGACAGGCTAAGTCGGACTGAATCTGTCAGTAGCGGAACGGATCTTTAGTGAGTGGGGGTCAACCTTGCTTCTCCTTCCAATGCGAAGTGCAGCAAGTTTTTCGCTCTGAACCCCCCGCCGGGCGAGTCCCCCAGACATGCTCTAGTTCATGCTTGGCCTCCCAGTCTTCTGTATGCTTACCTGCCAGTACCTCTTATTTCCTACAGAAAGCTGGTCGACTGGGGAGCAAAGTGATCCTCATTGCCCCGTTTTGGCCTCGCCAGGTATGGTTTCCCTTCCTTTGGTCTCACCTTCTGGCTCCGCCTTGGACCCTGGATATCCCATTCAGGATCTGATTTCACACCCTTCGGAGGTGCCTCATCCAAGTCTGGACAGCCAGAACCTCACGACTTGGCTGCTCCAGATGTTGTTCTTGTTTCATTGTTGCAGTCATTACATTTGGGTTGTCTGCTTGCAGGTAGCCCTCAGTCGGCCTGATTATCAAAGTCTTGGGTTATGCGTCAGTTGCTGTCTCATCTTCCATGATGTCAGGTAGTCAGGGGTATAAAGCATGCAGCCGATGCCATTACATCAGTCTTTCTTGCCTTGCGATGCCCGAAGCAGAAACAGTTCGCAAGTGCCGGTCGGCCGACTCCTGAAATTTTCATTTGAGATCTGAAGTCTTCAACTAAGTTAAGCACCCCATTGGGGATCCTTTTTCTTGCTCTAAACCAATGTCAGTAAAAGTTAACAATTGTATTTCTTGTGGAAAGCAAATACCTTATAAAGATTTTCATTCGTGCTGCATTACTTGCTTTTAGACCCAGACCACGACATACCTCGCTGTCGGTTTTGTGCCTTATTCAAGCCTTGAGCTATTTGTTATCTGTTCATTTTCGCATCTAAATATTTTGGTACCCAGTTCAATTATCCAGAAGTGGCTTTGGTAAGCCACTTGACTACCGACATTCCGAAAAAAAACACAAAGATAGAGACACAGACCACATAGGTCCAAAGCTGCCGACAACACTACTCCTAAGCTAGTCGCCACTTAGCCGGTACTCAGTGAGGCGCTTTCGCAGCCCCTGATACCCGCTACGTCAGATTCGCAGGCCTCTACTGAGACCCATTCGGAGTCCGGTATGCCGCGAGATGCTTCGACTGTGGAACCTGCGGATGTCTCTACCTTGGATGGGTCTGGAGCCGCTGTGCAGGCACCAGCTTCTGAGGGTGTATTCAGGCCAACTGACTTGCATATTAAACCAACGCCATCCTCTTCTTCAAGGCTTAAAACTCGATCCATGCCTAGAAAATCGATGCCCAGACTGCATGGTCAAGCCCCTGTGCCTAAAAAACAAATAAGAATGGCTGAAGACCTTATTACTCTAATCAGGGGAAGCCACCCTTCTCCCTCTTAAGAGACCTAGAACTGATTTTCCTTCTGATTCTTCTGTTCAGGACTCTGAAATTTCTGTTTTCTCTGATTACCAGGAGTTGCCCTTTTCTACCTATGAGGATTCTGACGCAGAGGACTCCATTCCCTCTGCTTCCCCTCCAGAGAATTTCTCTTTTGGTGAAACCTTGCATACTCTTAGGGAGCATTTCTGCTGGGAAAGCCAGGATTACTCTGACTCCAAAAAGAGGCTTAGAGAATTCTTACTCCTACCTCAACACAGGCCTTTAGCAATCCCTCCTGTTCTGGACATTGTAGATGATGCCTTCTCGGAATCTAGCCTGGCCCCTGACTCTTTACCTCCAGCTCCCAGAAAACCTGACTGGTATTATAGGGTACCTGACTCTCTCAAGTTCCTCTTTAAGAATTCTACTGTGGACCCTGAGACCATTTCCCAGGGACCCAAAGGTATTAAGGCTACCTTGCCAAAAAATGTTCCCCCTCTGATAGAGATTCCAGGGCCCTGGACAGATTGGGTAAGAAGGTATACACTTCTGCAACTTTGGCCATTAGGGCCTTAAACTACCAGTTTCATATGTTAAAGTATCAGCAGCATATTATTGGATTGCTTAAACAGAAAATGATGTTGATTCCTGACTCTGCTGAAAATAAAGAATTACAGGATTTAATGCATTCTGCTGAACAAGTTGGAAAATATACTTTGCAATGTGGTTTTGATTCATTAGAGGCATCTTGCAGGGCTGCTGTCACTGGGTCTGTACTTAGAAGGCATGCTTGGCTTAAGGAGCAATCTTTGCCAGATCATGTTAAAGCTAAATTACTGGATGCTTCCTTAAACCAAGACTGCCTGTTTGGCAACAAAGCAGAAGAAGTACTTAAAAAGACGGAGGAAAAAGCTGAATCTATGCAAACTGTTAGATTTCCTGCAAGTACAGCCTTCCAGATTTAGTAGGCACTGGCCGTCTAAGAATTGGTCCTTTCCTGCCTCTTCCGGGCCTTTTCATTCCAAACCCAAAACCAGCAGAACACCCAGGTTTCAGTCCCAAGGTACTCCCAGGCCTAAGCAGTGGGGGGGCCCCCACTTCCAAAGCTGGGAGTAGTAAGACACCCCTATGGTAAACTGTCACAATGACTTAACTTTAAACCTTCCAAGCCCTGTTCAACTGACTGTTCCTTTAAGGGGGAAAGATCGCCCTGCATGCAAAAAAACTGGGAACTCTTTACCCAAGACAAACGGTTGGCCAGACCTACCCCCAAATCATTGGGCAGAGGCTCAAAAGCAAGATGTTCTTTGTGTTTCACTGTTGCAGCCATTATATTTGGGTAATCTGCTGGCAGGTTGCCCTCAGTTGGCCTGATTAACAAAGTCTTGGGTCCTGCGTCAATTGCTGTCCCTTCTTCCATGACATCAGGTCGTCGGGGGGGGGGGGTATAAAACATGCAGCCGATGCCATTACATCAGTCTTTCTTGCTGCGCGGTGCTCGAAGCAGAAGCAGTTCACAAGTGCTGGTCGGCAGACTCCTGAAATTTTCGTTTGAGTTTCCAAACCGAAGTCTTCAACTAAAAGCTAAGTACCCCATTGGGGAAACTTTTTCTTGTTCCTTACCAATGTCAGTTGTGTCGTTTGGCTTATCCCGGTTAGGGGTTGCCACAGCAGAACTCCGGTCCACTAATGTTTGGTAGTGGATTTTTACGTGCCGAGTTACCAGCCCTGATGTACAACCTTCAACGAAGGAAGGCCCATTCACACATGTCTCCACACAGAAGACGCTCTAGCTGAGAATTGAACGGGACAATGTCTTGCTATGAGGCGACAACGCTACCACAGCACCACTACCGTGGGATAAAAGTTAATAATTGTATTACTTGTGGGAAGCAAATACCTCATAAGTATTTTCATTTGTACTGTATTCCTTGCCTTGGCCCTGACCACAATGTGCCTTGCTGTCGGTTTTGTGCTAAATTTAATCAACGCACTATTAAACGTCTGTATATTTTTGCTTCTAAATATTTTGGCTTGATTTAACTATCCAGAAATGTCGTCTGTTAGCAATCCGACTACCGGAATACCTAAAAAGCGCAAAGAAAAAGACAGAGACAGACCGTCGAAGTCCAAAACTGACTAAGCTTCTCCTAAGCCAGTCGCCGGTACTCAGTGAGGTGCTTTCGCAGCCTCTTGATGCCCGCTATTTTTGATTCACAGGCCTCTACTGAGACCCATTTGGACTCCAGTATGCCGCAAGATACTTTAAGTATTGAACCCGTGGATGTCTCTACCTTGGATGGGTCCGGAGCCGCTGAGCAGGCACCGGCTTCTGAGGGTGTTTTCAGACCTAAAGATTTGTACATTAAACTGACACCATCTTCAAAATTAAGGCCAAAAACTACTACTACTATGTCTAAAAAACTGACGCATGGGCCACGTGTACAGCCCCAATGCCTAAAAAACAAATTATCAAAATGGCTGAGGATTTAATTACCTTGATCAGGGGTACCCATCCCCCTCCTGCTAAGTGGCCTAGGCAAGGCACTGACTATGAGTCTTCAGACCAGGTTTCTATTTCTTCTGATTCCTCTTCTGATCAGGAATTATCTATTCTCACTTATGAGGACTCTGATGCAGAAGATTCCATCCCTTCTGCTTCTCCTCCTGAGGATTTTTCTTTTGGAGAAACTTTGCATACCTTAAGGGAACACTTTCACTGGGAGAGTCAGGATTTTTCAGAATCTAAAAAGAGACTCTGGGATTTCCTCCTTCTTCCTCAGCATAGGCCTATGGCTATACCTCCTGTTCTAGACATTATTGTTGATGTTTTCTCAGAATCCAGTATGACTCCTGATTCCCTGCCTCCAGCTCCTAGTAAGCCAGACAGATATTACAGGGTTCCTGACTCCCACAAATTCCTCTTTAAAAACCCTTCTGCTGACCCTGAAACCATTTCTCAGGGTCCCAAGGGCATTAAGGTTTCTGCTGCTAAAAATCCTACCCCTTCTGATAGAGATTCCAGGGCGCTGGATAGATGGGGTAAGAAGGTTTACACGTCTGCAACCATGGCAATTAGGGCTTTAAACTGTTAATTTCATATGCTTAAATATCAACAGCATGTCATGGGTTTACTTAAAAAGAAAATGTTGATTTCTGACTGTGTGGAAAATAAGAGTTGCAGGATTTATTACATTCAGCTGAACAAGTTTGAAAATGTACTTTGCAATGTGGTTTTGATTCCTTGGAGGCCTCTTGCAGGGCTGCTGTAACTGGATCTGTGATAAGAAGGCATGTTTGGCTCAAGGAGCAAAATCTGCCTGACCATGTTAAAGCAAAATTGTTGGATGCTCCTTTACAACAGGACAGGCTATTTGGTAATAAGGCAGAAGAAGTTTTGAAAAAGATGGAAAATAAAGCTAAATCTATGCAAACTGTGAAAGATTTCCTACAAGTGCAGCCACCCAGGTTCAGTAGGCACTGGCCTACTAAGAACTGGTCCTTTCCAGTGCCCACCAGAGCTGCTTAGGTCAAACCCAGACATTCCAAAGGCTCCAGGTTTCAGTCACAAGGAACTTGTAGAACAAATCAACGGGCTGCCTCCACCTCCAAAGCTGGAAGTAACAAGGCACCTTCCTACGGTAAACTGTCTCAATGAATTTCCACTGCAGTCACCAAGCACTTATCTTTTGGCCGCCCTTTTGGGGGGAAAACTGGCACTTCGTGCACGAAACTGGCAACTGATTACCCAGGACAAGTGGGTTTTAAATATAGTATCCCAGGGATACAAATTTCATTTCCACACGTTGCCAATCCCAAACGGATGGCCAGATCTGCCTCCAAATCAGTGGGCAGAGGCCCAGAAACAAGTTATATCTCTCATAAATATGGGAGCTATTCAACCAGTACCAGAAAAGGAAAAGGGACAAGGTTTTTATTAAAGACTTTTCCTGGTACCCAGAAAAGACAAATCATGGTGTCCAGTTTTGGACATATCCATTCTAAATACATTTCTGGACATTCCAAAATTCAAGATGCTGACTCTACAACAGTTACTACCTATGCTAGGCAAGGATGCCTGATTGGTAACTCTGGACTACATATCCCAATCAGGGAATCTTGCAGAAGATACCTCCGTTTCAAAGCAGGCTATTTGCATTACCAGTTCTCTGCACTGCCCTTTGGCTTATCTACTGCGCCCAGGGTCTTCACAAAGTGCCTGGCACCAGTAATTGCATTTTGCAGGCAAAGAAATATTCAAATTTATCCATACCTGGACAATTGTCTAATTCAGGCAGAAAACAAAGACACTCTTCTAAAACATCTGGCATTTGTAAAAAGACTTCTAACTTGTCTAGGGTACACCATAAACGAAAATAAATCACAACTGGTACCCTCTCAAATAATTACATTCCTGGATGCAAGCTCGAATACAACTGCCCAGATGACTTTCCTTACACCAGAAAAACAAATTCAATTGATGACTTACTTCAAACAAGTGGCCACAAAAACCTAGCTATCTGCAAGACAAATTCTGCAGGCCTTGGGGTTCATGGCTTCCTGCATTCTAATAATTCCATATGCAAGACTGCATATGAGGAAACTTCAATGGTACCTAAAAAAAGCTTATGGAGTCAACATTTTCACAGCCTGGAAACGATTCCTATCATTCCTTGCCTGCAGCAAGAGTTCCTATGGTGGGCAGAGGCCTGCCACCAAAACAAGGGACTGTCATTCATTCCACCCCTGCCGTCCAAACCCTGACTACAGACACAGCAGATTATGCTTGGGGGGCGTATCTAGCAGGGAGATGCATTCAGGGCCAATGGAGCCCAAATCAAATGCACCTACATATCAACCAGAAAGAGATGCTAGCTGCACAGAATGCTCTGACAGCCTTCAAGGACTATTTTCGTCCAGGACAACTACTGATAAAGACAGACAACACCACAGTCATGTGGTACATAAACAAGCAGGGGGGTACCCATTCCTACCCCCTTTGCAGATTAGCCATGGCTTTGTGGAACACAGCCTTGACTTATTAAATACATCTACAAGCTCAATTCCTGCCAGGAAAGCAAAATACTCTGGCAGATGAACTAAGCAGAAATCTTATGGACCCACACGAATGGAAACTGGATCCACAAATCTTCAGCATGTTGCCACGCAAATGGGGGAGCCCAGACATAGATCTTTTTGCCTCACCCCAAAACTATCACTTGGACAAATTCTGCACAAGAATTCATCACAAAAAGCTTGGAAAATGGATGATGTTCATCGTGCATACAGCTGCAGTCATAACAGATGGGTTCTCCTGCCGTCAGGCGGGTCCTCGGTCGGCCGAATTCCAAAGTCTAGGTCCGGCGTCGGTTGTCGTCGCTTCTTCCCTGATGTCAGTGCGACAGGGGTATAAAGGAACCAGCCGACGCCATTTTCTTCAGTCTTTCTTGCCGCGCGGTGCCCGAAGCAGAAGCAGTTCGCAAGTGCCGGTCGGCCAGCTCCTGAGATTACGAAAATTTGGAAACCAAGTCTTCTTAAAAGCTAAGTACCCCGTTGGGGAAACTTTTCTTGCCTCAGACCGATGTCAGACAAAGTTAATAATTGTATTTATTGTGGGAAGCAAATACCGCATAAGGATTTCCATTCCCTCTGTATTCCTTGTTTAGGCCCAGACCACGACGTCTTGGTCTGTCGTTTTTGTGCTACATTCAACAAACGCACTATTAAGCGTCGGGCGGAGTTCGCCCAGCTTTTTTTTGGAAAAGCATTAAACTATACTATGTCGTCGGATACTCCGACTCCGGTTTTGTCTAAAAAACGCAAAGACAAGGACCGACACTCTAGGTCCGCGGCCTCTACCAACACCACGCCAAAGCTGATTACACGTGGTCCGGTTCTCAGCGAGGTGCCTACGCAGCCCCTGATTACCGACGACACATCTTTGGCGGTGTTTCCTGTACCCGAGGTCGCAGGCTCCTCTGCCCACACCCCGACTACAGATACCGAAGCCACTCTTAGCGTTGAAACACAGAATGTGGACAGGTCCACCTCCACTCAAGGTGTCTTCAGACCTTCCTCTTCTTTCTCCATCAAGGCTTTCACCAAGTCTAAAGCAACCATGCACTCTAAGAGACCAGCTACACAGGGCCCATCTCCAGGCCCCATGCCTAAGAAACAGATGCTTAAAATGGCTGAGGATTTAATTACTCTAATCAGAGGTTCTCAGCCCCCTCCAGACAAAAGGTCCAGAGTGGAGGAAGATTCCCCCTCCTCTGATCAGGGCTCCATTATTTCAGAACACTCTGATGATCAGGAACAGTCTTACTCCCCTTTTGAAGACTCTGATGCGGAGGAGTCTATTCCTTCTGTATCCCCTGAGGATTACTCATTTGGGGAAACCTTGCATACCTTAAGGGAACACTTCCACTGGGAAGGCCAGGATTATTCAGATTCCAAGAAAAGGCTCAGGGAATTTCTTTTGTTACCCCAGCACAGGCCTCTGGCTATACCTCCTGTCTTGGACATCCTAGATGATGTTTACTCGGAGGCCTGCCTTAACCCGGACTCTCTACCTCCAGCTCCAGTTAAGCCTGACAGGTACTACAGGGTTCCTGACTCACACCAATTTCTATACAAAAGCCATGCTGCTGACTTAGAAACCATCTCACAGGGGCCCAAGGGAGTTAAGGCCTCCATTGCCAAAAATCCACTGCCTTCCGAGAGAGATTCCAGATCCTTAGAAAGGTGGGGAAAAAGGTATATACCTCGGCTACCTTATCCATGAGGGCCTTAAACTGTCAGTTTCATATGCTAAAATACCAACAGTTTTTGTTATCACAATTGAAAAGTAAAATGTCACAACCTGAACAACCAGAATTGAAGGAGTTGCAGGGAAAAATTTTTATTGGCCCAATTTAGTG